>NW_027394134.1:0-59925 GCF_030506205.2 Paramisgurnus dabryanus | reverse complement strand
ATTTTAGGCCGAATTGGGCACTTTTGCTTGAAAAGTCAAAATCCAACCTGAAATGTTGAAATCGCTTGAAAAAATGCTTTTTCTGAGCTGGAAATGCCTTTAATCGACATTTCTCATCATAAGAATGCTCCTAAAGGCATTTTAGGCCGATTTGGGCACTTTTGCATGAAAAGTCACAATCCAACCTGAAATGCTGAAATCGCTTTGAAAAATGCTTTTCTGAGCTGGAAATGCATTTAAAACGACATTTCTCATCATAAGAATGCTTCTGAAGGCATTTTTAGGCCGAATTGGGCACTTTTGCATGAAAAATCACAATCCAACCTGTAATGCTGAAAATCGCTTGAAAAATGCTTTTCTGAGCTGGAAATGCCTTTAAACGACATTTCTCATCATAAGAATGCTCCTGAAGGCATTTTAGAGCCGAATTGGGCACTTTTGCATGAAAAGTCAAAATCCAACCTGAAATGTTGAAATCGCTTGAAAAATGCTTTTCTGAGCTGGAAATGCCTTTAAACTACATTTCTCATCATAAGAATGCACCTGAAGGCATTTTAGGCCGATTTGGGCACTTTTGCATGAAAAGTCACAATCCAACCTGAAATGCTGAAATCGCTTGAAAAATGCTTTTCTGAGCTGGAAATGCCTTTACACGACATTTCTCATCATAAGAATGCTCCTGAAGGCATTTTAGGCCGAATTGGGCACTTTTGCATGAAAAGTCAAAATCCAACCTGAAATGTTGAAATCGCTTGAAAAATGCTTTTCTGAGCTGGAAATGCCTTTAAACGACATTTCTCATCATAAGAATGCTCCTGAAGGCATTTTAGGCCGAAATGGGCACTTTTGCATGAAAAGTCAAAATCCAACCTGAAATGTTGAAATCGCTTGAAAAATGCTTTTCTGAGCTGGAAATGCCTTTAAAACGACATTTCTCATCATAAGAATGCTCCTGAAGGCATTTTAGGCCGAATTGGGCACTTTTGCATGAAAAGTCAAAATCCAACCTGAAATGTTGAAATCGCTTGAAAAAATGCTTTTCTGAGCAGGAAATGCTTTTAAACGACATCTCTCATCATAAGAATACTTCTGAAGGCATTTTAGGCCGAATTGGGCACTTTTGCATGAAAAGTCAAAATCCAACCTGAAATGCTGAAATCGCTTGAAAAAATGCTTTTCTGAGCTGGAAATGCATTTAAACGACATTTCTCATCATAAGAATGCTTCTGAAGGCATTTTAGGCCGAATTGGGCACTTTTGCATGAAAAATCACAATCCAACCTGTAATGCTGAAATCGCTTGAAAAATGCTTTTCTGAGCTGGAAATGCCTTTAAACGACATTTCTCATCATAAGAATGCTCCTGAAGACATTTTAGGCCGAATTGGGCACTTTTGCATGAAAAGTCAAAATCCAACCTGAAATGTTGAAATCGCTTGAAAAATGCTTTTCTGAGCTGGAAATGCCTTTAATCGACATTTCTCATCATAAGAATGCTCCTAAAGGCATTTTAGGGCCGATTTGGGCACTTTTGCATGAAAAGTCACAATCCAACCTGAAATGCTGAAATCGCTTGAAAAATGCTTTTCTGAGCTGGAAATGCATTTAAAACGACATTTCTCATCATAAGAATGCTTCTGAAGGCATTTTAGGCCGAATTGGGCACTTTTGCATGAAAAATCACAATCCAACCTGTAATGCTGAAATCGCTTGAAAAATGCTTTTCTGAGCTGGAAATGCCTTTAAACGACATTTCTCATCATAAGAATGCTCCTGAAGGCATTTTAGGCCGAATTGGGCACTTTTGCATGAAAAGTCAAAATCCAACCTGAAATGTTGAAATCGCTTGAAAAATGCTTTTCTGAGCTGGAAATGCCTTTAAACTACATTTCTCATCATAAGAATGCACCTGAAGGCATTTTAGGCCGATTTGGGCACTTTTTGCATGAAAAGTCACAATCCAACCTGAAATGCTGAAATCGCTTGAAAAATGCTTTTCTGAGCTGGAAATGCCTTTACACGACATTTCTCATCATAAGAATGCTCCTGAAGGCATTTTAGGCCGAATTGGGCACTTTTGCATGAAAAGTCAAAATCCAACCTGAAATGTTGAAATCGCTTGAAAAATGCTTTTCTGAGCTGGAAAATGCCTTTAAACGACATTTCTCATCATAAGAATGCTCCTGAAGGCATTTTAGGCCGAATTGGGCACTTTTGCATGAAAAGTCAAAATCCAACCTGAAATGTTGAAATCGCTTGAAAAATGCTTTTCTGAGCTGGAAATGCTTTTAAACGACATCTCTCATCATAAGAATGCTTCTGAAGGCATTTTAGGCCGAATTGGGCACTTTTTGCATGAAAAGTCAAAATCCAACCTGAAATGCTGAAATCGCTTGAAAAATGCTTTTCTGAGCTGGAAATGCCTTTAAAACGACATTTCTCATCATAAGAATGCTCCTGAAGGCATTTTAGGCCGAATTGGGCACTTTTGCATGAAAAGTCAAAATCCAACCTGAAATGTTGAAATCGCTTGAAAAATGCTTTTCTGAGCTGGAAATGCCTTTAAAACGACATTTCTCATCATAAGAATGCTCCTGAAGACATTTTAGGCCGAATTGGGCACTTTTGCATGAAAAGTCAAAATCCAACCTGAAATGTTGAAATCGCTTGAAAAATGCTTTTCTGAGCTGGAAATGCCTTTAAACGACATTTCTCATCATAAGAATGCTTCTGAAGGCATTTTAGGCCGAATTGGGCACTTTTGCATGAAAAATCACAATCCAACCTGTAATGCTGAAATCGCTTGAAAAATGCTTTTCTGAGCTGGAAATGCCTTTAAACCACATTTCTCATCATAAGAATGCTTCTGAAGGCATTTTAGGCCGAATTGGGCACTTTTGCATGAAAAGTCAAAATCCAACCTGTAATGCTGAAATCGCTTGAAAAATGCTTTTCTGAGCTGGAAATGCCTTTAAACGACATTTCTCATCATAAGAATGCTTCTGAAGGCATTTTAGGCCGAATTGGGCACTTTTGCATGAAAAATCACAATCCAACCTGTAATGCTGAAATCGCTTGAAAAATGCTTTACTGAGCTGGAAATGCCTTTAAACGACATTTCTCATCATAAGAATGCTTCTGAAGGCATTTTAGGCCGAATTGGGCACTTTTGCATGAAAAGTCAAAATCCAACCTGAAATGTTGAAATCTCTTGAAAAATGCTTTTCTGAGCTGGAAATGCCTTTAAACAACATTTCTCTTAATAAGAATGCTCCTGAAGGCATTTTAGGCCGAATTGGGCACTTTTGCATGAAAAGTCAAAATCCAACCTGAAATGTTGAAATCGCTTGAAAAATGCTTTTCTGAGCTGGAAATGCCTTTAAAACGACATTTCTCATCATAAGAATGCTCCTAAAGAGCATTTTAGGCCGATTTGGGCACTTTTGCATGAAAAATCACAATCCAACCTGTAATGCTGAAATCGCTTGAAAAATGCTTTTCTGAGCTGGAAATGCCTTTAAACTAAATTTCTCATCATAAGAATGCACCTGAAGGCATTTTAGACCGAATTGGGCACTTTTGCATGAAAAGTCAAAATCCAACCTGAAATGTTGAAATCGCTTGAAAAATGCTTTTCTGAGCTGGAAATGCCTTTAAACGACATTTCTCATCATAAGAATGCTTCTGAAGGCATTTTAGGGCCGAATTGGGCACTTTTGCATGAAAAGTCAAAATCCAACCTGAAATGTTGAAATCGCTTGAAAAATGCTTTTCTGAGCTAGAAATGCCTTTATAAACGACATTTCTCATCATAAGAATGCTTCTGAAGGCATTTTAGGCCGAATTAGGCACTTTTGCATGAAAAGTCAAAATCCAACCTGAAATGTTGAAATCGCTTGAAAAATGCTTTTCTGGGCTGGAAATGCCTTTAAAACGACATTTCTCATCATAAGAATGCTTCTGAAGGCATTTTAGGCCGAATTGGGCACTTTTGCATGAAAAGTCAAAATCCAACCTGAAATGTTGAAATCTCTTGAAAAATGCTTTTCTGAGCTGGAAATGCCTTTAAAACGACATTTCTCATCATAAGAATGCTCCTGAAGGCATTTTAGGCCGAATTGGGCACTTTTGCATGAAAAGTCAAAATCCAACCTGAAATGTTGAAATCGCTTGAAAAATGCTTTTCTGAGCTGGAAATGCCTTTAAACTACATTTCTCATCATAAGAATGCACCTGAAGGCATTTTAGGCCGATTTGGGCACTTTTGCATGAAAAGTCACAATCCAACCTGAAATGCTGAAATCGCTTGAAAAATGCTTTTCTGAGCTGGAAATGCCTTTAAACGACATTTCTCATCATAAGAATGCTCCTGAAGGCATTTTAGGCCGAATTGGGCAATTTTGCATGAAAAGTCAAAATCCAACCTGAAATGCTGAAATCGCTTGAAAAATGCTTTTTCTGAGCTAGAAATGCCTTTAAACGACATTTCTCATCATAAGAAGGCTTCTGAAGGCATTTTAGGCCGAATTGGGCACTTTTGCATGAAAAATCACAATCCAACCTGTAATGCTGAAATCGCTTGAAAAAATGCTTTTCTGAGCTGGAAATGCCTTTAAACGACATTTCTCATCATAAGAATGCTTCTGAAGGCATTTTAGGCCGAATTGGGCACTTTTGCATGAAAAGTCAAAATCCAACCTGAAATGTTGAAATCGCTTGAAAAATGCTTTTCTGAGCTGGAAATGCCTTTAAACGACATTTCTCATCATAAGAATGCTTCTGAAGGCATTTTAGGCCGAATTGGGCACTTTTGCATGAAAAATCACAATCCAACCTGTAATGCTGAAATCGCTTGAAAAATGCTTTACTGAGCTGGAAATGCCTTTAAACGACATTTCTCATCATAAGAATGCTTCTGAAGGCATTTTAGGCCGAATTGGGCACTTTTGCATGAAAAGTCAAAATCCAACCTGAAATGTTGAAATCGCTTGAAAAATGCTTTTCTGAGCTGGAAATGCCTTTAAACGACATTTCTCATCATAAGAATGCCCCTAAAGGCATTTTAGGCCGATTTGGGCACTTTTGCATGAAAAGTCACAATCCAAACCTGAAATGCTGAAATCGCTTGAAAAATGCTTTTCTGAGCTGGAAATGCCTTTAAAACGACATTTCTCATCATAAGAATGCTTCTGAAGGCATTTTAGGCCGAATTGGGCACTTTTGCATGAAAAATCACAATCCAACCTGTAATGCTGAAATCGCTTGAAAAATGCTTTTCTGAGCTGGAAATGCCTTTAAACGACATTTCTCATCATAAGAATGCTTCTGAAGGCATTTTAGGCCGAATTGGGCACTTTTGCATGAAAAGTCAAAATCCAACCTGAAATGTTGAAATCGCTTGAAAAATGCTTTTCTGAGCTGGAAATGCCTTTAAACCACATTTCTCATCATAAGAATGCTCCTGAAGGCATTTTAGGCCGAATTGGGCACTTTTGCATGAAAAGTCAAAATCCAACCTGAAATGTTGAAATCGCTTGAAAAAATGCTTTTCTGAGCTGGAAATGCCTTTTAAACGACATTTCTCATCATAAGAATGCTCCTGAAGGCATTTTAGGCCGAATTGGGCACTTTTGCATGAAAAGTCAAAATCCAACCTGAAATGTTGAAATCGCTTGAAAAATGCTTTTCTGAGCTGGAAATGCCTTTAAACGACATTTCTCATCATAAGAATGCTTCTGAAGGCATTTTAGGCCGAATTGGGCACTTTTGCATGAAAAGTCAAAATCCAACCTGAAATGCTGAAATCGCTTGAAAAATGCTTTTCTGAGCTGGAAATGCCTTTAAACGACATTTCTCATCATAAGAATGCTTCTGAAGGCATTTTAGGCCGAATTGGGCACTTTTGCATGAAAAGTCAAAATCCAACCTGAAATGTTGAAATCGCTTGAAAAATGCTTTTCTGGGCTGGAAATGCCTTTAAACGACATTTCTCATCATAAGAATGCTTCTGAAGGCATTTTAGGCCGAATTGGGCACTTTTGCATGAAAAGTCAAAATCCAACCTGAAATGTTGAAATCTCTTGAAAAATGCTTTTCTGAGCTGGAAATGCCTTTAAACGACATTTCTCATCATAAGAATGCTCCTGAAGGCATTTTAGGCCGAATTGGGCACTTTTGCATGAAAAGTCAAAATCCAACCTGAAATGTTGAAATCGCTTGAAAAATGCTTTTCTGAGCTGGAAATGCCTTTAAACTACATTTCTCATCATAAGAATGCACCTGAAGGCATTTTAGGCCGATTTGGGCACTTTTGCATGAAAAGTCACAATCCAACCTGAAATGCTGAAATCGCTTGAAAAATGCTTTTCTGAGCTGGAAATGCCTTTAAACGACATTTCTCATCATAAGAATGCTCCTGAAGGCATTTTAGGCCGAATTGGGCACTTTTGCATGAAAAGTCAAAATCCAACCTGAAATGCTGAAATCGCTTGAAAAATGCTTTTCTGAGCTGGAAATGCCTTTAAACGACATTTCTCATCATAAGAATGCTTCTGAAGGCATTTTAGGCCGAATTGGGCACTTTTGCATGAAAAATCACAATCCAACCTGAAATGTTGAAATCGCTTGAAAAATGCTTTTCTGAGCTGGAAATGCCTTTAAACGACATTTCTCATCATAAGAATGCTTCTGAAGGCATTTTAGGCCGAATTGGGCACTTTTGCATGAAAAGTCACAATCCAACCTGTAATGCTGAAATCGCTTGAAAAATGCTTTACTGAGCTGGAAATGAATTTAAACGACATTTCTCATCATCAGAATGCTTCTGAAGGCATTTTAGGCCGAATTGGGGACTTTTGCGTGAAAAGTCAAAATCCAACCTGAAATGTTGAAATCTCTTGAAAAATGCTTTTCTGAGCTGGAAATGCCTTTAAACGACATTTCTCATCATAAGAATGCTTCTGAAGGCATTTTAGGCCGAATTGGGCACTTTTGCATGAAAAGTCAAAATCCAACCTGAAATGTTGAAATCGCTTGAAAAATGCTTTTCTGAGCTGGAAATGCCTTTAAACGACATTTCTCATCATAAGAATGCTTCTGAAGGCATTTAAGGCCGAATTGGGCACTTTTGCATGAAAAGTCAAAATCCAACCTGAAATGTTGAAATCGCTTGAAAAATGCTTTTCTGGGCTGGAAATGCCTTTAAACGACATTTCTCATCATAAGAATGCTTCTGAAGGCATTTTAGGCCGAATTGGGCACTTTTGCATGAAAAGTCAAAATCCAACCTGAAATGTTGAAATCTCTTGAAAAATGCTTTTCTGAGCTGGAAATGCCTTTAAACGACATTTCTCATCATAAGAATGCTCCTGAAGGCATTTTAGGCCGAATTGGGCACTTTTGCATGAAAAGTCAAAATCCAACCTGAAATGTTGAAATCGCTTGAAAAATGCTTTTCTGAGCTGGAAATGCCTTTAAACTACATTTCTCATCATAAGAATGCACCTGAAGGCATTTTAGGCCGATTTGGGCACTTTTGCATGAAAAGTCACAATCCAACCTGAAATGCTGAAATCGCTTGAAAAATGCTTTTCTGAGCTGGAAATGCCTTTAAACGACATTTCTCATCATAAGAATGCTCCTGAAGGCATTTTAGGCCGAATTGGGCACTTTTGCATGAAAAGTCAAAATCCAACCTGAAATGCTGAAATCGCTTGAAAAATGCTTTTCTGAGCTGGAAATGCCTTTAAACGACATTTCTCATCATAAGAATGCTTCTGAAGGCATTTTAGGCCGAATTGGGCACTTTTGCATGAAAAATCACAATCCAACCTGAAATGTTGAAATCGCTTGAAAAATGCTTTTCTGAGCTGGAAATGCCTTTAAACGACATTTCTCATCATAAGAATGCTTCTGAAGGCATTTTAGGCCGAATTGGGCACTTTTGCATGAAAAGTCACAATCCAACCTGTAATGCTGAAATCGCTTGAAAAATGCTTTACTGAGCTGGAAATGAATTTAAACGACATTTCTCATCATCAGAATGCTTCTGAAGGCATTTTAGGCCGAATTGGGGACTTTTGCGTGAAAAGTCAAAATCCAACCTGAAATGTTGAAATCTCTTGAAAAATGCTTTTCTGAGCTGGAAATGCCTTTAAACGACATTTCTCATCATAAGAATGCTTCTGAAGGCATTTTAGGCCGAATTGGGCACTTTTGCATGAAAAGTCAAAATCCAACCTGAAATGTTGAAATCGCTTGAAAAATGCTTTTCTGAGCTGGAAATGCCTTTAAACGACATTTCTCATCATAAGAATGCTTCTGAAGGCATTTAAGGCCGAATTGGGCACTTTTGCATGAAAAATCACAATCCAACCTGTAATGCTGAAATCGCTTGAAAAATGCTTTACTGAGCTGGAAATGCCTTTAAACGACATTTCTCATCATAAGAATGCTTCTGAAGGCATTATAGGCCGAATTGGGCACTTTTGCATGAAAAGTCAAAATCCAACCTGAAATGTTGAAATCTCTTGAAAAATGCTTTTCTGAGATGGAAATGCCTTTAAATGACATTTCTCATCATAAGAATGCTCCTGAAGGCATTTTAGGCCGAATTGGGCACTTTTGCATGAAAAGTCAAAATCCAACCTGAAATGTTGAAATCTCTTGAAAAATGCTTTTCTGAGCTGGAAATGCCTTTAAACTAAATTTCTCATCATAAGAATGCACCTGAAGGCATTTTAGACCGAATTGGGCACTTTTGCATGAAAAGTCAAAATCCAACCTGAAATGTTGAAATCGCTTGAAAAATGCTTTTCTGAGCTGGAAATGCCTTTAAACGACATTTCTCATCATAAGGATGCTTCTGAAGGCATTTTAGGCCGAATTGGGCACTTTTGCATGAAAAGTCAAAATCCAACCTGAAATGTTGAAATCGCTTGAAAAATGCTTTACTGAGCTGGAAATGCCTTTAAACGACATTTCTCATCATAAGAATGCTCCTAAAGGCATTTTAGGCCGATTTGGGCACTTTTGCATGAAAAGTCACAATCCAACCTGAAATGCTGAAATCGCTTGAAAAATGCTTTTCTGAGCTGGAAATGCCTTTAAACGACATTTCTCATCATAAGAATGCTCCTGAAGGCATTTTAGGCCGAATTGGGCACTTTTGCATGAAAAGTCAAAATCCAACCTGAAATGTGGAAATCGCTTGAAAAATGCTTTTCTGAGCTGGAAATGCCTTTAAACGACATTTCTCATCATAAGAATGCTTCTGAAGGCATTTTAGGCCGAATTGGGCACTTTTGCATGAAAAATCACAATCCAACCTGTAATGCTGAAATCGCTTGAAAAATGCTTTTCTGAGCTGGAAATGCCTTTAAACTAAATTTCTCATCATAAGAATGCACCTGAAGGCATTTTAGACCGAATTGGGCACTTTTGCATGAAAAGTCAAAATCCAACCTGAAATGTTGAAATCGCTTGAAAAATGCTTTTCTGAGCTGGAAATGCCTTTAAACGACATTTCTCATCATAAGAATGCTTCTGAAGGCATTTTAGGCCGAATTGGGCACTTTTGCATGAAAAGTCAAAATCCAACCTGAAATGTTGAAATCGCTTGAAAAATGCTTTTCTGAGCTAGAAATGCCTTTAAACGACATTTCTCATCATAAGAATGCTTCTGAAGGCATTTTAGGCCGAATTGGGCACTTTTGCATGAAAAGTCAAAATCCAACCTGAAATGTTGAAATCGCTTGAAAAATGCTTTTCTGAGCTGGAAATGCCTTTAAACGACATTTCTCATCATAAGAATGCTTCTGAAGGCATTTTAGGCCGAATTAGGCACTTTTGCATGAAAAGTCAAAATCCAACCTGAAATGTTGAAATCGCTTGAAAAATGCTTTTCTGGGCTGGAAATGCCTTTAAACGACATTTCTCATCATAAGAATGCTTCTGAAGGCATTTTAGGCCGAATTGGGCACTTTTGCATGAAAAGTCAAAATCCAACCTGAAATGTTGAAATCTCTTGAAAAATGCTTTTCTGAGCTGGAAATGCCTTTAAACGACATTTCTCATCATAAGAAATGCTCCTGAAGGCATTTTAGGCCGAATTGGGCACTTTTGCATGAAAAGTCAAAATCCAACCTGTAATGTTGAAATCGCTTGAAAAATGCTTTTCTGAGCTGGAAATGCCTTTAAACTACATTTCTCATCATAAGAATGCACCTGAAGGCATTTTAGGCCGATTTGGGCACTTTTGCATGAAAAGTCACAATCCAACCTGAAATGCTGAAATCGCTTGAAAAATGCTTTTCTGAGCTGGAAATGCCTTTAAACGACATTTCTCATCATAAGAATGCTCCTGAAGGCATTTTAGGCCGAATTGGGCAATTTTGCATGAAAAGTCAAAATCCAACCTGAAATGCTGAAATCGCTTGAAAAATGCTTTTCTGAGCTAGAAATGCCTTTAAACGACATTTCTCATCATAAGAAGGCTTCTGAAGGCATTTTAGGCCGAATTGGGCACTTTTGCATGAAAAATCACAATCCAACCTGTAATGCTGAAATCGCTTGAAAAATGCTTTTCTGAGCTGGAAATGCCTTTAAACGACATTTCTCATCATAAGAATGCTTCTGAAGGCATTTTAGGCCGAATTGGGCACTTTTGCATGAAAAGTCAAAATCCAACCTGAAATGTTGAAATCGCTTGAAAAATGCTTTTCTGAGCTGGAAATGCCTTTAAACGACATTTCTCATCATAAGAATGCTTCTGAAGGCATTTTAGGCCGAATTGGGCACTTTTGCATGAAAAATCACAATCCAACCTGTAATGCTGAAATCGCTTGAAAAATGCTTTACTGAGCTGGAAATGCCTTTAAACGACATTTCTCATCATAAGAATGCTTCTGAAGGCATTTTAGGCCGAATTGGGCACTTTTGCATGAAAAGTCAAAATCCAACCTGAAATGTTGAAATCTCTTGAAAAATGCTTTTCTGAGCTGGAAATGCCTTTAAACGACATTTCTCATCATAAGAATGCTTCTGACGGCATTTTAGGCCGAATTGGGCACTTTTGCATGAAAAGTCAAAATCCAACCTGAAATGTTGAAATCGCTTGAAAAATGCTTTTCTGAGCTGGAAATGCCTTTAAACGACATTTCTCATCATAAGAATGCCCCTAAAGGCATTTTAGGCCGATTTGGGCACTTTTGCATGAAAAGTCACAATCCAACCTGAAATGCTGAAATCGCTTGAAAAATGCTTTTCTGAGCTGGAAATGCCTTTAAACGACATTTCTCATCATAAGAATGCTTCTGAAGGCATTTTAGGCCGAATTGGGCACTTTTGCATGAAAAATCACAATCCAACCTGTAATGCTGAAATCGCTTGAAAAATGCTTTTCTGAGCTGGAAATGCCTTTAAACGACATTTCTCATCATAAGAATGCTTCTGAAGGCATTTTAGGCCGAATTGGGCACTTTTGCATGAAAAGTCAAAATCCAACCTGAAATGTTGAAATCGCTTGAAAAATGCTTTTCTGAGCTGGAAATGCCTTTAAACCACATTTCTCATCATAAGAATGCTCCTGAAGGCATTTTAGGCCGAATTGGGCACTTTTGCATGAAAAGTCAAAATCCAACCTGAAATGTTGAAATCGCTTGAAAAATGCTTTTCTGAGCTGGAAATGCCTTTAAACGACATTTCTCATCATAAGAATGCTCCTGAAGGCATTTTAGGCCGAATTGGGCACTTTTGCATGAAAAGTCAAAATCCAACCTGAAATGTTGAAATCGCTTGAAAAATGCTTTTCTGAGCTGGAAATGCCTTTAAACGACATTTCTCATCATAAGAATGCTTCTGAAGGCATTTTAGGCCGAATTGGGCACTTTTGCATGAAAAGTCAAAATCCAACCTGAAATGCTGAAATCGCTTGAAAAATGCTTTTCTGAGCTGGAAATGTCTTTAAACGACATTTCTCATCATAAGAATGCTTCTGAAGGCATTTTAGGCCGAATTGGGCACTTTTGCATGAAAAATCACAATCCAACCTGTAATGCTGAAATCGCTTGAAAAATGCTTTTCTGAGCTGGAAATGCCTTTAAACGACATTTCTCATCATAAGAATGCTTCTGAAGGCATTTTAGGCCGAATTGGGCACTTTTGCATGAAAAGTCAAAATCCAACCTGAAATGTTGAAATCGCTTGAAAAATGCTTTTCTGGGCTGGAAATGCCTTTAAACGACATTTCTCATCATAAGAATGCTTCTGAAGGCATTTTAGGCCGAATTGGGCACTTTTGCATGAAAAGTCAAAATCCAACCTGAAATGTTGAAATCTCTTGAAAAATGCTTTTCTGAGCTGGAAATGCCTTTAAACGACATTTCTCATCATAAGAATGCTCCTGAAGGCATTTTAGGCCGAATTGGGCACTTTTGCATGAAAAGTCAAAATCCAACCTGAAATGTTGAAATCGCTTGAAAAATGCTTTTCTGAGCTGGAAATGCCTTTAAACTACATTTCTCATCATAAGAATGCACCTGAAGGCATTTTAGGCCGATTTGGGCACTTTTGCATGAAAAGTCACAATCCAACCTGAAATGCTGAAATCGCTTGAAAAATGCTTTTCTGAGCTGGAAATGCCTTTAAAACGACATTTCTCATCATAAGAATGCTCCTGAAGGCATTTTAGGCCGAATTGGGCACTTTTGCATGAAAAGTCAAAATCCACCCTGAAATGCTGAAATCGCTTGAAAAATGCTTTTCTGAGCTGGAAATGCCTTTAAACGACATTTCTCATCATAAGAATGCTTCTGAAGGCATTTTAGGCCGAATTGGGCACTTTTGCATGAAAAATCACAATCCAACCTGAAATGTTGAAATCGCTTGAAAAATGCTTTTCTGAGCTGGAAATGCCTTTAAACGACATTTCTCATCATAAGAATGCTTCTGAAGGCATTTTAGGCCGAATTGGGCACTTTTGCATGAAAAGTCACAATCCAACCTGTAATGCTGAAATCGCTTGAAAAATGCTTTACTGAGCTGGAAATGAATTTAAACGACATTTCTCATCATCAGAATGCTTCTGAAGGCATTTTAGGCCGAATTGGGGACTTTTGCGTGAAAAGTCAAAATCCAACCTGAAATGTTGAAATCTCTTGAAAAATGCTTTTCTGAGCTGGAAATGCCTTTAAACGACATTTCTCATCATAAGAATGCTTCTGAAGGCATTTTAGGCCGAATTGGGCACTTTTGCATGAAAAGTCAAAATCCAACCTGAAATGTTGAAATCGCTTGAAAAATGCTTTTCTGAGCTAGAAATGCCTTTAAACGACATTTCTCATCATAAGAATGCTTCTGAAGGCATTTTAGGCCGAATTAGGCACTTTTGCATGAAAAGTCAAAATCCAACCTGAAATGTTGAAATCGCTTGAAAAATGCTTTTCTGGGCTGGAAATGCCTTTAAACGACATTTCTCATCATAAGAATGCTTCTGAAGGCATTTTAGGCCGAATTGGGCACTTTTGCATGAAAAGTCAAAATCCAACCTGAAATGTTGAAATCGCTTGAAAAATGCTTTTCTGGGCTGGAAATGCCTTTAAACGACATTTCTCATCATAAGAATGCTTCTGAAGGCATTTTAGGCCGAATTGGGCACTTTTGCATGAAAAGTCAAAATCCAACCTGAAATGTTGAAATCTCTTGAAAAATGCTTTTCTGAGCTGGAAATGCCTTTAAACGACATTTCTCATCATAAGAAATGCTCCTGAAGGCATTTTAGGCCGAATTGGGCACTTTTGCATGAAAAGTCAAAATCCAACCTGTAATGTTGAAATCGCTTGAAAAATGCTTTTCTGAGCTGGAAATGCCTTTAAACTACATTTCTCATCATAAGAATGCACCTGAAGGCATTTTAGGCCGATTTGGGCACTTTTGCATGAAAAGTCACAATCCAACCTGAAATGCTGAAATCGCTTGAAAAATGCTTTTCTGAGCTGGAAATGCCTTTAAACGACATTTCTCATCATAAGAATGCTCCTGAAGGCATTTTAGGCCGAATTGGGCAATTTTGCATGAAAAGTCAAAATCCAACCTGAAATGCTGAAATCGCTTGAAAAATGCTTTTCTGAGCTAGAAATGCCTTTAAACGACATTTCTCATCATAAGAAGGCTTCTGAAGGCATTTTAGGCCGAATTGGGCACTTTTGCATGAAAAATCACAATCCAACCTGTAATGCTGAAATCGCTTGAAAAATGCTTTTCTGAGCTGGAAATGCCTTTAAACGACATTTCTCATCATAAGAATGCTTCTGAAGGCATTTTAGGCCGAATTGGGCACTTTTGCATGAAAAGTCAAAATCCAACCTGAAATGTTGAAATCGCTTGAAAAATGCTTTTCTGAGCTGGAAATGCCTTTAAACGACATTTCTCATCATAAGAATGCTTCTGAAGGCATTTTAGGCCGAATTGGGCACTTTTGCATGAAAAATCACAATCCAACCTGTAATGCTGAAATCGCTTGAAAAATGCTTTACTGAGCTGGAAATGCCTTTAAACGACATTTCTCATCATAAGAATGCTTCTGAAGGCATTTTAGGCCGAATTGGGCACTTTTGCATGAAAAGTCAAAATCCAACCTGAAATGTTGAAATCTCTTGAAAAATGCTTTTCTGAGCTGGAAATGCCTTTAAACGACATTTCTCATCATAAGAATGCTTCTGACGGCATTTTAGGCCGAATTGGGCACTTTTGCATGAAAAGTCAAAATCCAACCTGAAATGTTGAAATCGCTTGAAAAATGCTTTTCTGAGCTGAAAATGCCTTTAAACGACATTTCTCATCATAAGAATGCCCCTAAAGGCATTTTAGGCCGATTTGGGCACTTTTGCATGAAAAGTCACAATCCAACCTGAAATGCTGAAATCGCTTGAAAAATGCTTTTCTGAGCTGGAAATGCCTTTAAACGACATTTCTCATCATAAGAATGCTTCTGAAGGCATTTTAGGCCGAATTGGGCACTTTTGCATGAAAAATCACAATCCAACCTGTAATGCTGAAATCGCTTGAAAAATGCTTTTCTGAGCTGGAAATGCCTTTAAACGACATTTCTCATCATAAGAATGCTTCTGAAGGCATTTTAGGCCGAATTGGGCACTTTTGCATGAAAAGTCAAAATCCAACCTGAAATGTTGAAATCGCTTGAAAAATGCTTTTCTGAGCTGGAAATGCCTTTAAACCACATTTCTCATCATAAGAATGCTCCTGAAGGCATTTTAGGCCGAATTGGGCACTTTTGCATGAAAAGTCAAAATCCAACCTGAAATGTTGAAATCGCTTGAAAAATGCTTTTCTGAGCTGGAAATGCCTTTAAACGACATTTCTCATCATAAGAATGCTCCTGAAGGCATTTTAGGCCGAATTGGGCACTTTTGCATGAAAAGTCAAAATCCAACCTGAAATGTTGAAATCGCTTGAAAAATGCTTTTCTGAGCTGGAAATGCCTTTAAACGACATTTCTCATCATAAGAATGCTTCTGAAGGCATTTTAGGCCGAATTGGGCACTTTTGCATGAAAAGTCAAAATCCAACCTGAAATGCTGAAATCGCTTGAAAAATGCTTTTCTGAGCTGGAAATGTCTTTAAACGACATTTCTCATCATAAGAATGCTTCTGAAGGCATTTTAGGCCGAATTGGGCACTTTTGCATGAAAAATCACAATCCAACCTGTAATGCTGAAATCGCTTGAAAAATGCTTTTCTGAGCTGGAAATGCCTTTAAACGACATTTCTCATCATAAGAATGCTTCTGAAGGCATTTTAGGCCGAATTGGGCACTTTTGCATGAAAAGTCAAAATCCAACCTGAAATGTTGAAATCGCTTGAAAAATGCTTTTCTGGGCTGGAAATGCCTTTAAACGACATTTCTCATCATAAGAATGCTTCTGAAGGCATTTTAGGCCGAATTGGGCACTTTTGCATGAAAAGTCAAAATCCAACCTGAAATGTTGAAATCTCTTGAAAAATGCTTTTCTGAGCTGGAAATGCCTTTAAACGACATTTCTCATCATAAGAATGCTTCTGAAGGCATTTTAGGCCGAATTGGGCACTTTTGCATGAAAAGTCAAAATCCAACCTGAAATGTTGAAATCGCTTGAAAAATGCTTTTCTGAGCTGGAAATGCCTTTAAACTACATTTCTCATTATAAGAATGCACCTGAAGGCATTTTAGGCCGATTTGGGCACTTTTGCATGAAAAGTCACAATCCAACCTGAAATGCTGAAATCGCTTGAAAAATGCTTTTCTGAGCTGGAAATGCCTTTAAACGACATTTCTCATCATAAGAATGCTCCTGAAGGCATTTTAGGCCGAATTGGGCACTTTTGCATGAAAAGTCAAAATCCAACCTGAAATGCTGAAATCGCTTGAAAAATGCTTTTCTGAGCTGGAAATGCCTTTAAACGACATTTCTCATCATAAGAATGCTTCTGAAGGCATTTTAGGCCGAATTGGGCACTTTTGCATGAAAAATCACAATCCAACCTGAAATGTTGAAATCGCTTGAAAAATGCTTTTCTGAGCTGGAAATGCCTTTAAACGACATTTCTCATCATAAGAATGCTTCTGAAGGCATTTTAGGCCGAATTGGGCACTTTTGCATGAAAAGTCACAATCCAACCTGTAATGCTGAAATCGCTTGAAAAATGCTTTACTGAGCTGGAAATGAATTTAAACGACATTTCTCATCATCAGAATGCTTCTGAAGGCATTTTAGGCCGAATTGGGGACTTTTGCGTGAAAAGTCAAAATCCAACCTGAAATGTTGAAATCTCTTGAAAAATGCTTTTCTGAGCTGGAAATGCCTTTAAACGACATTTCTCATCATAAGAATGCTTCTGAAGGCATTTTAGGCCGAATTGGGCACTTTTGCATGAAAAGTCAAAATCCAACCTGAAATGTTGAAATCGCTTGAAAAATGCTTTTCTGAGCTGGAAATGCCTTTAAACGACATTTCTCATCATAAGAATGCTTCTGAAGGCATTTAAGGCCGAATTGGGCACTTTTGCATGAAAAATCACAATCCAACCTGTAATGCTGAAATCGCTTGAAAAATGCTTTACTGAGCTGGAAATGCCTTTAAACGACATTTCTCATCATAAGAATGCTTCTGAAGGCATTATAGGCCGAATTGGGCACTTTTGCATGAAAAGTCAAAATCCAACCTGAAATGTTGAAATCTCTTGAAAAATGCTTTTCTGAGCTGGAAATGCCTTTAAACTAAATTTCTCATCATAAGAATGCACCTGAAGGCATTTTAGACCGAATTGGGCACTTTTGCATGAAAAGTCAAAATCCAACCTGAAATGTTGAAATCGCTTGAAAAATGCTTTTCTGAGCTGGAAATGCCTTTAAACGACATTTCTCATCATAAGGATGCTTCTGAAGGCATTTTAGGCCGAATTGGGCACTTTTGCATGAAAAGTCAAAATCCAACCTGAAATGTTGAAATCGCTTGAAAAATGCTTTACTGAGCTGGAAATGCCTTTAAACGACATTTCTCATCATAAGAATGCTCCTAAAGGCATTTTAGGCCGATTTGGGCACTTTTGCATGAAAAGTCACAATCCAACCTGAAATGCTGAAATCGCTTGAAAAATGCTTTTCTGAGCTGGAAATGCCTTTAAACGACATTTCTCATCATAAGAATGCTCCTAAAGGCATTTTAGGCCGATTTGGGCACTTTTGCATGAAAAGTCACAATCCAACCTGAAATGCTGAAATCGCTTGAAAAATGCTTTTCTGAGCTGGAAATGCCTTTTAAACGACATTTCTCATCATAAGAATGCTTCTGAAGGCATTTTAGGCCGAACTGGGGACTTTTGCATGAAAAATCACAATCCAAACTGTAATGCTGAAATCGCTTGAAAAATGCTTTTCTGAGCTGGAAATGCCTTTTAAACGACATTTCTCATCATAAGAATGCTTCTGAAGGCATTTTAGTCCGAATTGGGCACTTTTGCATGAAATATCACAATCCAACCTGTAATGCTGAAATCGCTTGAAAAATGCTTTACTGAGCTGGAAATGCCTTTAAACGACATTTCTCATCATAAGAATGCTTCTGAAGGCATTTTAGGCCGAATTGTGCACTTTTGCATGAAAAGTCAAAATCCAACCTGAAATGTTGAAATATCTTGAAAAATGCTTTTCTGAGATGGAAATGCCTTTAAACGACATTTCTCATCATAAGAATGCTCCTGAAGGCATTTTAGGCCGAATTGGGCACTTTTGCATGAAAAGTCAAAATCCAACCTGAAATGTTGAAATCTCTTGAAAAATGCTTTTCTGAGCTGGAAATGCCTTTAAACTAAATTTCTCATCATAAGAATGCTCCTGAAGGCATTTTAGGCCGAATTGGGCACTTTTGCATGAAAAGTCAAAATCCAACCTGAAATGTTGAAATCGCTTGAAAAATGCTTTTCTGAGCTGGAAATGCCTTTAAACGACATTTCTCATCATAAGAATGCTCCTGAAGGCATTTTAGGCCGAATTGGGCACTTTTGCATGAAAAGTCAAAATCCAACCTGAAATGTTTGAAATCGCTTGAAAAATGCTTTTCTGAGCTGGAAATGCCTTTAAACGACATTTCTCATCATAAGAATGCTTCTGAAGGCATTTAAGGCCGAATTGGGCACTTTTGCATGAAAAATCACAATCCAACCTGTAATGCTGAAATCGCTTGAAAAATGCTTTTCTGAGCTGGAAATGCTTTAAACGACATTTCTCATCATAAGAATGCTTCTGAAGGCATTTTAGGCCGAATTGGGGCACTTTTGCATGAAATGTCAAAATCCAACCTGAAATGTTGAAATCGCTTGAAAAATGCTTTTCTGAGCTGGAAATGCCTTTAAACGACATTTCTCATCATAAGAATGCTTCTGAAGGCATTTAAGGCCGAATTGGGCACTTTTGCATGAAAAATCACAATCCAACCTGTAATGCTGAAATCGCTTGAAAAATGCTTTACTGAGCTGGAAATGCCTTTAAACGACATTTCTCATCATAAGAATGCTTCTGAAGGCATTATAGGCCGAATTGGGCAATTTTGCATGAAAAGTCAAAATCCAACCTGAAATGCTGAAATCGCTTGAAAAATGCTTTTCTGAGCTGGAAATGCCTTTAAACGACATTTCTCATCATAAGAATGCTCCTAAAGGCATTTTAGGCCGATTTGGGCACTTTTGCATGAAAAGTCACAATCCAACCTGAAATGCTGAAATCGCTTGAAAAATGCTTTTCTGAGCTGGAAATGCCTTTAAACGACATTTCTCATCATAAGAATGCTTCTGAAGGCATTTTAGGCCGAATTGGGCACTTTTGCATGAAAAATCACAATCCAACCTGTAATGCTGAAATCGCTTGAAAAATGCTTTTCTGAGCTGGAAATGCCTTTAAACGACATTTCTCATCATAAGAATGCTTCTGAAGGCATTTTAGGCCGAATTGGGCACTTTTGCATGAAAAATCACAATCCAACCTGTAATGCTGAAATCGCTTGAAAAATGCTTTACTGAGCTGGAAATGCCTTTAAACGACATTTCTCATCATAAGAATGCTTCTGAAGGCATTTTAGGCCGAATTGGGCACTTTTGCATGAAAAGTCAAAATCCAACCTGAAATGTTGAAATCTCTTGAAAAATGCTTTTTTGAGCTGGAAATGCCTTTAAACGACATTTCTCATCATAAGAATGCTCCTGAAGGCATTTTAGGCCGAATTGGGCACTTTTGCATGAAAAGTCAAAATCCAACCTGAAATGTTGAAATCGCTTGAAAAATGCTTTTCTGAGCTGGAAATGCCTTTAAACGACATTTCTCATCATAAGAATGCTTCTGAAGGCATTTTAGGCCGAATTGGGCACTTTTGCATGAAAAATCACAATCCAACCTGTAATGCTGAAATCGCTTGAAAAATGCTTTTCTGAGCTGGAAATGCCTTTAAACTAAATTTCTCATCATAAGAATGCACCTGAAGGCATTTTAGACCGAATTGGGCACTTTTGCATGAAAAGTCAAAATCCAACCTGAAATGTTGAAATCGCTTGAAAAATGCTTTTCTGAGCTGGAAATGCCTTTAAACGACATTTCTCATCATAAGAATGCTTCTGAAGGCATTTTAGGCCGAATTGGGCACTTTTGCATGAAAAGTCAAAATCCAACCTGAAATGTTGAAATCGCTTGAAAAATGCTTTACTGAGCTGGAAATGCCTTTAAAACGACATTTCTCATCCTAAGAATGCTCCTAAAGGCATTTTAGGCCGATTTGGGCACTTTTGCATGAAAAGTCACAATCCAACCTGAAATGTTGAAATCGCTTGAAAAATGCTTTTCTGAGCTGGAAATGCCTATAAACGACATTTCTCATCATAAGAATGCTCCTAAAGGCATTTTAGGCCGATTTGGGCACTTTTGCATGAAAAGTCACAATCCAACCTGAAATGCTGAAGTCGCTTGAAAAATGCTTTTCTGAGCTGGAAATGCCTTTAAACGACATTTCTCATCATAAGAATGCTTCTGAAGGCATTTTAGGCCGAATTGGGCACTTTTGCATGAAAAATCACAATCCAAACTGTAATGCTGAAATCGCTTGAAAAATGCTTTTCTGAGCTGGAAATGCCTTTAAACGACATTTCTCATCATAAGAATGCTCCTGAAGGCATTTTAGGCCGAATTGGGCACTTTTGCATGAAAAGTCAAAATCCAACCTGAAATGTAGAAATCGCTTGAAAAATGCTTTTCTGAGCTAGAAATGCCTTTAAACGACATTTCTCATCATAAGAATGCTTCTGAAGGCATTTTAGGCCGAATTGGGCACTTTTGTATGAAAAGTCAAAATCCAACCTGAAATGCTGAAATCGCTTGAAAATGCTTTTCTGAGCTGGAAATGCCTTTAAACGACATTTCTCATCATAAGAATGCTTCTGAAGGCATTTTAGGCCGAATTAGGCACTTTTGCATGAAAAGTCAAAATCCAACCTGAAATGTTGAAATCGCTTGAAAAATGCTTTTCTGGGCTGGAAATGCCTATTAAACGACATTTCTCATCATAAGAATGCTTCTGAAGGCATTTTAGGCCGAATTGGGCACTTTTGCATGAAAAGTCAAAATCCAACCTGAAATGTTGAAATCTCTTGAAAAATGCTTTTCTGAGCTGGAAATGCCTTTAAACGACATTTCTCATCATAAGAATGCTCCTGAAGGCATTTTAGGCCGAATTGGGCACTTTTGCATGAAAAGTCCAAAATCCAACCTGAAATGTTGAAATCTCTTGAAAAATGCTTTTCTGAGCTGGAAATGCCTTTAAACGACATTTCTCATCATAAGAATGCTCCTGAAGGCATTTTAGGCCGAATTGGGCACTTTTGCATGAAAAGTCAAAATCCAACCTGAAATGTTGAAATCGCTTGAAAAATGCTTTTCTGAGCTGGAAATGCCTTTAAACTACATTTCTCATCATAAGAATGCACCTGAAGGCATTTTAGGCCGATTTGGGCACTTTTGCATGAAAAGTCACAATCCAACCTGAAATGCTGAAATCGCTTGAAAAATGCTTTTCTGAGCTGGAAATGCCTTTAAACGACATTTCTCATCATAAGAATGCTCCTGAAGGCATTTTAGGCCGAATTGGGCAATTTTGCATGAAAAGTCAAAATCCAACCTGAAATGCTGAAATCGCTTGAAAAATGCTTTTCTGAGCTAGAAATGCCTTTAAACGACATTTCTCATCATAAGAAGGCTTCTGAAGGCATTTTAGGCCGAATTGGGCACTTTTGCATGAAAATCACAATCCAACCTGTAATGCTGAAATCGCTTGAAAAATGCTTTTCTGAGCTGGAAATGCCTTTAAACGACATTTCTCATCATAAGAATGCTTCTGAAGGCATTTTAGGCCGAATTGGGCACTTTTGCATGAAAAGTCAAAATCCAACCTGAAATGTTGAAATCGCTTGAAAAATGCTTTTCTGAGCTGGAAATGCCTTTTAAACGACATTTCTCATCATAAGAATGCTTCTGAAGGCATTTTAGGCCGAATTGGGCACTTTTGCATGAAAAATCACAATCCAACCTGTAATGCTGAAATCGCTTGAAAAATGCTTTACTGAGCTGGAAATGCCTTTTAAACGACATTTCTCATCATAAGAATGCTTCTGAAGGCATTTTAGGCCGAATTGGGCACTTTTGCATGAAAAATCACAATCCAACCTGTAATGCTGAAAATCGCTTGAAAAATGCTTTACTGAGCTGGAAATGCCTATAAACGACATTTCTCATCATAAGAATGCTTCTGAAGGCATTTTAGGCCGAATTGGGCACTTTTGCATGAAAAGTCAAAATCCAACCTGAAATGTTGAAATCGCTTGAAAAATGCTTTTCTGGGCTGGAAATGCCTGTAAACGACATTTCTCATCATAAGAATGCTTCTGAAGGCATTTTAGGCCGAATTGGGCACTTTTGCATGAAAAGTCAAAATCCAACCTGAAATGTTGAAATCTCTTAAAAAATGCTTTTCTGAGCTGGAAATGCCTTTAAACGACATTTCTCATCATAAGAATGCTCCTGAAGGCATTTTAGGCCGAATTGGGCACTTTAGCATGAAAAGTCAAAATCCAATCTGAAATGTTGAAATCGCTTGAAAAATGCTTTTCTGAGCTGGAAATGCCTTTAAACGACATTTCTCATCATAAGAATGCTCCTGAAGGCATTTTAGGCCGAATTGGGCACTTTTGCATGAAAAGTCAAAATCCAACCTGAAATGTTGAAATCGCTTGAAAAATGCTTTTCTGAGCTGGAAATGCCTTTAAACGACATTTCTCATCATAAGAATGCTTCTGAAGGCATTTAAGGCCGAATTGGGCACTTTTGCATGAAAAATCACAATCCAACCTGTAATGCTGAAATCGCTTGAAAAATGCTTTTCTGAGCTGGAAATGCCTTTAAACGACATTTCTCATCATAAGAATGCTTCTGAAGGCATTTAAGGCCGAATTGGGCACTTTTGCATGAAAAATCACAATCCAACCTGTAATGCTGAAATCGCTTGAAAAATGCTTTTCTGAGCTGGAAATGCCTTTAAACGACATTTCTCATCATAAGAATGCTTCTGAAGGCATTTTAGGCCGAATTGGGCACTTTTGCATGAAAAGTCAAAATCCAACCTGAAATGTTGAAATCTCTTAAAAAATGCTTTTCTGAGCTGGAAATGCCTTTAAACGACATTTCTCATCATAAGAATGCTCCTGAAGGCATTTTAGGCCGAATTGGGCACTTTTGCATGAAAAGTCAAAATCCAACCTGAAATGTTGAAATCGCTTGAAAAATGCTTTTCTGAGCTGGAAATGCCTTTAAACGACATTTCTCATCATAAGAATGCTCCTGAAGGCATTTTAGGCCGAATTGGGCACTTTTGCATGAAAAGTCAAAATCCAACCTGAAATGTTGAAATCGCTTGAAAAATGCTTTTCTGAGCTGGAAATGCCTTTAAACGACATTTCTCATCATAAGAATGCTCCTGAAGGCATTTTAGGCCGAATTGGGCACTTTAGCATGAAAAGTCAAAATCCAATCTGAAATGTTGAAATCGCTTGAAAAATGCTTTTCTGAGCTGGAAATGCCTTTAAACGACATTTCTCATCATAAGAATGCTCCTGAAGGCATTTTAGGCCGAATTGGGCACTTTTGCATGAAAAGTCAAAATCCAACCTGAAATGTTGAAATCGCTTGAAAAATGCTTTTCTGAGCTGGAAATGCCTTTAAACGACATTTCTCATCATAAGAATGCTTCTGAAGGCATTTAAGGCCGAATTGGGCACTTTTGCATGAAAAGTCAAAATCCAACCTGAAATGTTGAAATCTCTTAAAAAATGCTTTTCTGAGCTGGAAATGCCTTTAAACGACATTTCTCATCATAAGAATGCTCCTGAAGGCATTTTAGGCCGAATTGGGCACTTTTGCATGAAAAGTCAAAATCCAACCTGAAATGTTGAAATCGCTTGAAAAATTCTTTTCTGAGCTGGAAATGCCTTTAAACGACATTTCTCATCATAAGAATGCTCCTGAAGGCATTTTAGGCCGAATTGGGCACTTTTGCATGAAAAGTCAAAATCCAACCTGAAATGTTGAAATCGCTTGAAAAATGCTTTTCTGAGCTGGAAATGCCTTTAAACGACATTTCTCATCATAAGAATGCTTCTGAAGGCATTTAAGGCCGAATTGGGCACTTTTGCATGAAAAATCACAATCCAACCTGAAATGCTGAAATCGCTTGAAAAATGCTTTTCTGAGCTGGAAATGCCTTTAAAACGACATTTCTCATCATAAGAATGCTTCTGAAGGCATTTTAGGCCGAATTGGGCACTTTTGCATGAAATGTCAAAATCCAACCTGAAATGTTGAAATCGCTTGAAAAATGCTTTTCTGAGCTGGAAATGCCTTTAAACGACATTTCTCATCATAAGAATGCTTCTGAAGGCATTTAAGGCCGAATTGGGCACTTTTGCATGAAAAATCACAATCCAACCTGTAATGCTGAAATCGCTTGAAAAATGCTTTACTGAGCTGGAAATGCCTTTAAACGACATTTCTCATCATAAGAATGCTTCTGAAGGCATTTTAGGCCGAATTGGGCACTTTTGCATGAAATATCACAATCCAACCTGTAATGCTGAAATCGCTTGAAAAATGCTTTACTGAGCTGGAAATGCCTTTAAACGACATTTCTCATCATAAGAATGCTTCTGAAGGCATTTTAGGCCGAATTGGGCACTTTTGCATGAAAAGTCAAAATCCAACCTGAAATGTTGAAATCTCTTGAAAAATGCTTTTCTGAGATGGAAATGCCTTTAAACGACATTTCTCATCATAAGAATGCTCCTGAAGGCATTTTAGGCCGAATTGGGCACTTTTGCATGAAAAGTCAAAATCCAACCTGAAATGTTGAAATCTCTTGAAAAATGCTTTTCTGAGCTGGAAATGCCTTTAAACTAAATTTCTCATCATAAGAATGCTCCTGAAGGCATTTTAGGCCGAATTGGGCACTTTTGCATGAAAAGTCAAAATCCAACCTGAAATGTTGAAATCGCTTGAAAAATGCTTTTCTGAGCTGGAAATGCCTTTAAACGACATTTCTCATCATAAGAATGCTCCTGAAGGCATTTTAGGCCGAATTGGGCACTTTTGCATGAAAAGTCAAAATCCAACCTGAAATGTTGAAATCGCTTGAAAAATGCTTTTCTGAGCTGGAAATGCCTTTAAACGACATTTCTCATCATAAGAATGCTTCTGAAGGCATTTTAGGGCGAATTGGGCACTTTTGCATGAAAAATCACAATCCAACCTGTAATGCTGAAATCGCTTGAAAAATGCTTTTCTGAGCTGGAAATGCCTTTAAACGACATTTCTCATCATAAGAATGCTTCTGAAGGCATTTTAGGCCGAATTGGGCACTTTTGCATGAAATGTCAAAATCCAACCTGAAATGTTGAAATCGCTTGAAAAATGCTTTTCTGAGCTGGAAATGCCTTTAAACGACATTTCTCATCATAAGAATGCTTCTGAAGGCATTTAAGGCCGAATTGGGCACTTTTGCATGAAAAATCACAATCCAACCTGTAATGCTGAAATCGCTTGAAAAATGCTTTACTGAGCTGGAAATGCCTTTAAACGACATTTCTCATCATAAGAATGCTTCTGAAGGCATTATAGGCCGAATTGGGCACTTTTGCATGAAAAGTCAAAATCCAACCTGAAATGTTGAAATCTCTTGAAAAATGCTTTTCTGAGATGGAAATGCCTTTAAACGACATTTCTCATCATAAGAATGCTCCTGAAGGCATTTTAGGCCGAATTGGGCACTTTTGCATGAAAAGTCAAAATCCAACCTGAAATGTTGAAATCTCTTGAAAAATGCTTTTCTGAGCTGGAAATGCCTTTAAACTAAATTTCTCATCATAAGAATTTACCTGAAGGCATTTTAGACCGAATTGGGCACTTTTGCATGAAAAGTCAAAATCCAACCTGAAATGTTGAAATCGCTTGAAAAATGCTTTTCTGAGCTGGAAATGCCTTTAAACGACATTTCTCATCATAAGGATGCTTCTGAAGGCATTTTAGGCCGAATTGGGCACTTTTGCATGAAAAGTCAAAATCCAACCTGAAATGTTGAAATCGCTTGAAAAATGCTTTACTGAGCTGGAAATGCCTTTAAACGACATTTCTCATCATAAGAATGCTCCTAAAGGCATTTTAGGCCGATTTGGGCACTTTTGCATGAAAAAGTCACAATCCAACCTGAAATGCTGAAATCGCTTGAAAAATGCTTTTCTGAGCTGGAAATGCCTTTAAACGACATTTCTCATCATAAGAATGCTTCTGAAGGCATTTTAGGCCGAATTGGGCACTTTTGCATGAAAAATCACAATCCAACCTGTAATGCTGAAATCGCTTGAAAAATGCTTTTCTGAGCTGGAAATGCCTTTAAACGACATTTCTCATCATAAGAATGCTTCTGAAGGCATTTTAGGCCGAATTGGGCACTTTTGCATGAAAAATCACAATCCAACCTGTAATGCTGAAATCGCTTGAAAAATGCTTTACTGAGCTGGAAATGCCTTTAAACGACATTTCTCATCATAAGAATGCTTCTGAAGGCATTTTAGGCCGAATTGGGCACTTTTGCATGAAAAGTCAAAATCCAACCTGAAATGTTGAAATCTCTTGAAAAATGCTTTTCTGAGCTGGAAATGCCTTTAAACGACATTTCTCATCATAAGAATGCTCCTGAAGGCATTTTAGGCCGAATTGGGCACTTTTGCATGAAAAGTCAAAATCCAACCTGAAATGTGGAAATCGCTTGAAAAATGCTTTTCTGAGCTGGAAATGCCTTTAAACGACATTTCTCATCATAAGAATGCTTCTGAAGGCATTTTAGGCCGAATTGGGCACTTTTGCATGAAAAAATCACAATCCAACCTGTAATGCTGAAATCGCTTGAAAAATGCTTTTCTGAGCTGGAAATGCCTTTAAACTAAATTTCTCATCATAAGAATGCACCTGAAGGCATTTTAGACCGAATTGGGCACTTTTGCATGAAAAGTCAAAATCCAACCTGAAATGTTGAAATCGCTTGAAAAATGCTTTTCTGAGCTGGAAATGCCTTTAAACGACATTTCTCATCATAAGAATGCTTCTGAAGGCATTTTAGGCCGAATTGGGCACTTTTGCATGAAAAGTCAAAATCCAACCTGAAATGTTGAAATCTCTTGAAAAATGCTTTTCTGAGCTGGAAATGCCTTTAAACGACATTTCTCATCATAAGAATGCTCCTGAAGGCATTTTAGGCCGAATTGGGCACTTTTGCATGAAAAGTCAAAATCCAACCTGAAATGTTGAAATCGCTTGAAAAATGCTTTTCTGAGCTGGAAATGCCTTTAAACTACATTTCTCATCATAAGAATGCACCTGAAGGCATTTTAGGCCGATTTGGGCACTTTTGCATGAAAAGTCACAATCCAACCTGAAATGCTGAAATCGCTTGAAAAATGCTTTTCTGAGCTGGAAATGCCTTTAAACGACATTTCTCATCATAAGAATGCTCCTGAAGGCATTTTAGGCCGAATTGGGCAATTTTGCATGAAAAGTCAAAATCCAACCTGAAATGCTGAAATCGCTTGAAAAATGCTTTTCTGAGCTAGAAATGCCTTTAAACGACATTTCTCATCATAAGAAGGCTTCTGAAGGCATTTTAGGCCGAATTGGGCACTTTTGCATGAAAAATCACAATCCAACCTGTAATGCTGAAATCGCTTGAAAAAATGCTTTTCTGAGCTGGAAATGCCTTTAAACGACATTTCTCATCATAAGAATGCTTCTGAAGGCATTTTAGGCCGAATTGGGCACTTTTGCATGAAAAGTCAAAATCCAACCTGAAATGTTGAAATCGCTTGAAAAATGCTTTTCTGAGCTGGAAATGCCTTTAAACGACATTTCTCATCATAAGAATGCTTCTGAAGGCATTTTAGGCCGAATTGGGCACTTTTGCATGAAAAATCACAATCCAACCTGTAATGCTGAAATCGCTTGAAAAATGCTTTACTGAGCTGGAAATGCCTTTAAACGACATTTCTCATCATAAGAATGCTTCTGAAGGCATTTTAGGCCGAATTGGGCACTTTTGCATGAAAAGTCAAAATCCAACCTGAAATGTTGAAATCTCTTGAAAAATGCTTTTCTGAGCTGGAAATGCCTTTAAACGACATTTCTCATCATAAGAATGCTTCTGACGGCATTTTAGGCCGAATTGGGCACTTTTGCATGAAAAGTCAAAATCCAACCTGAAATGTTGAAATCGCTTGAAAAATGCTTTTCTGAGCTGGAAATGCCTTTAAACGACATTTCTCATCATAAGAATGCCCCTAAAGGCATTTTAGGCCGATTTGGGCACTTTTGCATGAAAAGTCACAATCCAACCTGAAATGCTGAAATCGCTTGAAAAATGCTTTTCTGAGCTGGAAATGCCTTTAAACGACATTTCTCATCATAAGAATGCTCCTGAAGGCATTTTAGGCCGAATTGGGCAATTTTGCATGAAAAGTCAAAATCCAACCTGAAATGCTGAAATCGCTTGAAAAATGCTTTTCTGAGCTAGAAATGCCTTTAAACGACATTTCTCATCATAAGAAGGCTTCTGAAGGCATTTTAGGCCGAATTGGGCACTTTTGCATGAAAAATCACAATCCAACCTGTAATGCTGAAATCGCTTGAAAAATGCTTTTCTGAGCTGGAAATGCCTTTAAACGACATTTCTCATCATAAGAATGCTTCTGAAGGCATTTTAGGCCGAATTGGGCACTTTTGCATGAAAAGTCAAAATCCAACCTGAAATGTTGAAATCGCTTGAAAAATGCTTTTCTGAGCTGGAAATGCCTTTAAACGACATTTCTCATCATAAGAATGCTTCTGAAGGCATTTTAGGCCGAATTGGGCACTTTTGCATGAAAAATCACAATCCAACCTGTAATGCTGAAATCGCTTGAAAAATGCTTTACTGAGCTGGAAATGCCTTTAAACGACATTTCTCATCATAAGAATGCTTCTGAAGGCATTTTAGGCCGAATTGGGCACTTTTGCATGAAAAGTCAAAATCCAACCTGAAATGTTGAAATCTCTTGAAAAATGCTTTTCTGAGCTGGAAATGCCTTTAAACGACATTTCTCATCATAAGAATGCTTCTGACGGCATTTTAGGCCGAATTGGGCACTTTTGCATGAAAAGTCAAAATCCAACCTGAAATGTTGAAATCGCTTGAAAAATGCTTTTCTGAGCTGGAAATGCCTTTAAACGACATTTCTCATCATAAGAATGCCCCTAAAGGCATTTTAGGCCGATTTGGGCACTTTTGCATGAAAAGTCACAATCCAACCTGAAATGCTGAAATCGCTTGAAAAATGCTTTTCTGAGCTGGAAATGCCTTTAAACGACATTTCTCATCATAAGAATGCTTCTGAAGGCATTTTAGGCCGAATTGGGCACTTTTGCATGAAAAATCACAATCCAACCTGTAATGCTGAAATCGCTTGAAAAATGCTTTTCTGAGCTGGAAATGCCTTTAAACGACATTTCTCATCATAAGAATGCTTCTGAAGGCATTTTAGGCCGAATTGGGCACTTTTGCATGAAAAGTCAAAATCCAACCTGAAATGTTGAAATCGCTTGAAAAATGCTTTTCTGAGCTGGAAATGCCTTTAAACCACATTTCTCATCATAAGAATGCTCCTGAAGGCATTTTAGGCCGAATTGGGCACTTTTGCATGAAAAGTCAAAATCCAACCTGAAATGTTGAAATCGCTTGAAAAATGCTTTTCTGAGCTGGAAATGCCTTTAAACGACATTTCTCATCATAAGAATGCTCCTGAAGGCATTTTAGGCCGAATTGGGCACTTTTGCATGAAAAGTCAAAATCCAACCTGAAATGTTGAAATCGCTTGAAAAATGCTTTTCTGAGCTGGAAATGCCTTTAAACGACATTTCTCATCATAAGAATGCTTCTGAAGGCATTTTAGGCCGAATTGGGCACTTTTGCATGAAAAGTCAAAATCCAACCTGAAATGCTGAAATCGCTTGAAAAATGCTTTTCTGAGCTGGAAATGCCTTTAAACGACATTTCTCATCATAAGAATGCTTCTGAAGGCATTTTAGGCCGAATTGGGCACTTTTGCATGAAAAATCACAATCCAACCTGTAATGCTGAAATCGCTTGAAAAATGCTTTTCTGAGCTGGAAATGCCTTTAAACGACATTTCTCATCATAAGAATGCTTCTGAAGGCATTTTAGGCCGAATTGGGCACTTTTGCATGAAAAGTCAAAATCCAACCTGAAATGTTGAAATCGCTTGAAAAATGCTTTTCTGGGCTGGAAATGCCTTTAAACGACATTTCTCATCATAAGAATGCTTCTGAAGGCATTTTAGGCCGAATTGGGCACTTTTGCATGAAAAGTCAAAATCCAACCTGAAATGTTTGAAATCTCTTGAAAAATGCTTTTCTGAGCTGGAAATGCCTTTAAACGACATTTCTCATCATAAGAATGCTCCTGAAGGCATTTTAGGCCGAATTGGGCACTTTTGCATGAAAAGTCAAAATCCAACCTGAAATGTTGAAATCGCTTGAAAAATGCTTTTCTGAGCTGGAAATGCCTTTAAACGACATTTCTCATCATAAGAATGCTTCTGAAGGCATTTTAGGCCGAACTGGGGACTTTTGCATGAAAAATCACAATCCAAACTGTAATGCTGAAATCGCTTGAAAAATGCTTTTCTGAGCTGGAAATGCCTTTAAACGACATTTCTCATCATAAGAATGCTTCTGAAGGCATTTTAGGCCGAATTGGGCACTTTTGCATGAAAAATCACAATCCAACCTGTAATGCTGAAATCGCTTGAAAAATGCTTTACTGAGCTGGAAATGCCTTTAAACGACATTTCTCATCATAAGAATGCTTCTGAAGGCATTTTAGGCCGAATTGGGCACTTTTGCATGAAAAATCACAATCCAACCTGTAATGCTGAAATCGCTTGAAAAATGCTTTTCTGAGCTGGAAATGCCTTTAAACTAAATTTCTCATCATAAGAATGCACCTGAAGGCATTTTAGACCGAATTGGGCACTTTTGCATGAAAAGTCAAAATCCAACCTGAAATGTTGAAATCGCTTGAAAAATGCTTTTCTGAGCTGGAAATGCCTTTAAACGACATTTCTCATCCTAAGAATGCTCCTAAAGGCATTTTAGGCCGATTTGGGCACTTTTGCATGAAAAGTCACAATCCAACCTGAAATGTTGAAATCGCTTGAAAAATGCTTTTCTGAGCTGGAAATGCCTTTAAACGACATTTCTCATCATAAGAATGCTCCTAAAGGCATTTTAGGCCGATTTGGGCACTTTTGCATGAAAAGTCACAATCCAACCTGAAATGCTGAAATCGCTTGAAAAATGCTTTTCTGAGCTGGAAATGCCTTTAAACGACATTTCTCATCATAAGAATGCTTCTGAAGGCATTTTAGGCCGAATTGGGCACTTTTGCATGAAAAATCACAATCCAAACTGTAATGCTGAAATCGCTTGAAAAATGCTTTTCTGAGCTGGAAATGCCTTTAAACGACATTTCTCATCATAAGAATGCTCCTGAAGGCATTTTAGGCCGAATTGGGCACTTTTGCATGAAAAGTCGAAATCCAACCTGAAATGTAGAAATCGCTTGAAAAATGCTTTTCTGAGCTAGAAATGCCTTTAAACGACATTTCTCATCATAAGAATGCTTCTGAAGGCATTTTAGGCCGAATTGGGCACTTTTGTATGAAAAGTCAAAATCCAACCTGAAATGCTGAAATCGCTTGAAAATGCTTTTCTGAGCTGGAAATGCCTTTAAATGACATTTCTCATCATAAGAATGCTTCTGAAGGCATTTTAGGCCGAATTGGGCACTTTTGCATGAAAAATCACAATCCAACCTGTAATGCTGAAATCGCTTGAAAAATGCTTTTCTGAGCTGGAAATGCCTTTAAACGACATTTCTCATCATAAGAATGCTTCTGAAGGCATTTTAGGCCGAATTGGGCACTTTTGCATGAAAAATCACAATCCATCTGTAATGCTGAAATCGCTTGAAAAATGCTTTTCTGAGCTGGAAATGCCTTTAAACGACATTTCTCATCATAAGAATGCTTCTGAAGGCATTTTAGGCCGAATTAGGCACTTTTGCATGAAAAGTCAAAATCCAACCTGAAATGTTGAAATCGCTTGAAAAATGCTTTTCTGGGCTGGAAATGCCTTTAAACGACATTTCTCATCATAAGAATGCTTCTGAAGGCATTTTAGGCCGAATTGGGCACTTTTGCATGAAAAGTCAAAATCCAACCTGAAATGTTGAAATCTCTTGAAAAATGCTTTTCTGAGCTGGAAATGCCTTTAAACGACATTTCTCATCATAAGAATGCTCCTGAAGGCATTTTAGGCCGAATTGGGCACTTTTGCATGAAAAGTCAAAATCCAACCTGAAATGTTGAAATCGCTTGAAAAATGCTTTTCTGAGCTGGAAATGCCTTTAAACTACATTTCTCATCATAAGAATGCACCTGAAGGCATTTTAGGCCGATTTGGGCACTTTTGCATAAAAAGTCACAATCCAACCTGAAATGCTGAAATCGCTTGAAAAATGCTTTTCTGAGCTGGAAATGCCTTTAAACGACATTTCTCATCATAAGAATGCTCCTGAAGGCATTTTAGGCCGAATTGGGCAATTTTGCATGAAAAGTCAAAATCCAACCTGAAATGCTGAAATCGCTTGAAAAATGCTTTTCTGAGCTGGAAATGCCTTTAAACGACATTTCTCATCATAAGAAGGCTTCTGAAGGCATTTTAGGCCGAATTGGGCACTTTTGCATGAAAAATCACAATCCAACCTGTAATGCTGAAATCGCTTGAAAAATGCTTTTCTGAGCTGGAAATGCCTTTAAACGACATTTCTCATCATAAGAATGCTTCTGAAGGCATTTTAGGCCGAATTGGGCACTTTTGCATGAAAAGTCAAAATCCAACCTGAAATGTTGAAATCGCTTGAAAAATGCTTTTCTGAGCTGGAAATGCCTTTAAACGACATTTCTCATCATAAGAATGCTTCTGAAGGCATTTTAGGCCGAATTGGGCACTTTTGCATGAAAAATCACAATCCAACCTGTAATGCTGAAATCGCTTGAAAAATGCTTTACTGAGCTGGAAATGCCTTTAAACGACATTTCTCATCATAAGAATGCTTCTGAAGGCATTTTAGGCCGAATTGGGCACTTTTGCATGAAAAGTCAAAATCCAACCTGAAATGTTGAAATCTCTTGAAAAATGCTTTTCTGAGCTGGAAATGCCTTTAAACGACATTTCTCATCATAAGAATGCTCCTAAAGGCATTTTAGGCCGATTTGGGCACTTTTGCATGAAAAGTCACAATCCAACCTGAAATGCTGAAATCGCTTGAAAAATGCTTTTCTGAGCTGGAAATGCCTTTAAACGACATTTCTCATCATAAGAATGCTTCTGAAGGCATTTTAGGCCGAATTGGGCACTTTTGCATGAAAAGTCAAAATCCAACCTGAAATGTTGAAATCTCTTGAAAAATGCTTTTCTGAGCTGGAAATGCCTTTAAACGACATTTCTCATCATAAGAATGCTCCTGAAGGCATTTTAGGCCGAATTGGGCACTTTTGCATGAAAAGTCAAAATCCAACCTGAAATGTTGAAATCGCTTGAAAAATGCTTTTCTGAGCTGGAAATGCCTTTAAATGACATTTCTCATCATAAGAATGCTTCTGAAGGCATTTTAGGCCGAATTGGGCACTTTTGCATGAAAAATCACAATCCAACCTGTAATGCTGAAATCGCTTGAAAAATGCTTTTCTGAGCTGGAAATGCCTTTAAACGACATTTCTCATCATAAGAATGCTTCTGAAGGCATTTTAGGCCGAATTGGGCACTTTTGCATGAAAAATCACAATCCATCTGTAATGCTGAAATCGCTTGAAAAATGCTTTTCTGAGCTGGAAATGCCTTTAAACGACATTTCTCATCATAAGAATGCTTCTGAAGGCATTTTAGGCCGAATTAGGCACTTTTGCATGAAAAGTCAAAATCCAACCTGAAATGTTGAAATCGCTTGAAAAATGCTTTTCTGGGCTGGAAATGCCTTTAAACGACATTTCTCATCATAAGAATGCTTCTGAAGGCATTTTAGGCCGAATTGGGCACTTTTGCATGAAAAGTCAAAATCCAACCTGAAATGTTGAAATCTCTTGAAAAATGCTTTTCTGAGCTGGAAATGCCTTTAAACGACATTTCTCATCATAAGAATGCTCCTGAAGGCATTTTAGGCCGAATTGGGCACTTTTGCATGAAAAGTCAAAATCCAACCTGAAATGTTGAAATCGCTTGAAAAATGCTTTTCTGAGCTGGAAATGCCTTTAAACTACATTTCTCATCATAAGAATGCACCTGAAGGCATTTTAGGCCGATTTGGGCACTTTTGCATGAAAAGTCACAATCCAACCTGAAATGCTGAAATCGCTTGAAAAATGCTTTTCTGAGCTGGAAATGCCTTTAAACGACATTTCTCATCATAAGAATGCTCCTGAAGGCATTTTAGGCCGAATTGGGCAATTTTGCATGAAAAGTCAAAATCCAACCTGAAATGCTGAAATCGCTTGAAAAATGCTTTTCTGAGCTGGAAATGCCTTTAAACGACATTTCTCATCATAAGAAGGCTTCTGAAGGCATTTTAGGCCGAATTGGGCACTTTTGCATGAAAAATCACAATCCAACCTGTAATGCTGAAATCGCTTGAAAAATGCTTTTCTGAGCTGGAAATGCCTTTAAACGACATTTCTCATCATAAGAATGCTTCTGAAGGCATTTTAGGCCGAATTGGGCACTTTTGCATGAAAAGTCAAAATCCAACCTGAAATGTTGAAATCGCTTGAAAAATGCTTTTCTGAGCTGGAAATGCCTTTAAACGACATTTCTCATCATAAGAATGCTTCTGAAGGCATTTTAGGCCGAATTGGGCACTTTTGCATGAAAAATCACAATCCAACCTGTAATGCTGAAATCGCTTGAAAAATGCTTTACTGAGCTGGAAATGCCTTTAAACGACATTTCTCATCATAAGAATGCTTCTGAAGGCATTTTAGGCCGAATTGGGCACTTTTGCATGAAAAGTCAAAATCCAACCTGAAATGTTGAAATCTCTTGAAAAATGCTTTTCTGAGCTGGAAATGCCTTTAAACGACATTTCTCATCATAAGAATGCTCCTAAAGGCATTTTAGGCCGATTTGGGCACTTTTGCATGAAAAGTCACAATCCAACCTGAAATGCTGAAATCGCTTGAAAAATGCTTTTCTGAGCTGGAAATGCCTTTAAACGACATTTCTCATCATAAGAATGCTTCTGAAGGCATTTTAGGCCGAATTGGGCACTTTTGCATGAAAAGTCAAAATCCAACCTGAAATGTTGAAATCTCTTGAAAAATGCTTTTCTGAGCTGGAAATGCCTTTAAACGACATTTCTCATCATAAGAATGCTCCTGAAGGCATTTTAGGCCGAATTGGGCACTTTTGCATGAAAAGTCAAAATCCAACCTGAAATGTTGAAATCGCTTGAAAAATGCTTTTCTGAGCTGGAAATGCCTTTAAACGACATTTCTCATCATAAGAATGCTTCTGAAGGCATTTTAGGCCGAATTGGGCACTTTTGCATGAAAAATCACAATCCAACCTGTAATGCTGAAATCGCTTGAAAAATGCTTTTCTGAGCTGGAAATGCCTTTAAACTAAATTTCTCATCATAAGAATGCACCTGAAGGCATTTTAGACCGAATTGGGCACTTTTGCATGAAAAGTCAAAATCCAACCTGAAATGTTGAAATCGCTTGAAAAATGCTTTTCTGAGTTGGAAATGCCTTTAAACGACATTTCTCATCATAAGAATGCTTCTGAAGGCATTTTAGGCCGAATTGGGCACTTTTGCATGAAAAATCACAATCCAACCTGTAATGCTGAAATCGCTTGAAAAATGCTTTACTGAGCTGGAAATGCCTTTAAACGACATTTCTCATCATAAGAATGCTTCTGAAGGCATTATAGGCCGAATTGGGCACTTTTGCATGAAAAGTCAAAATCCAACCTGAAATGTTGAAATCTCTTGAAAAATGCTTTTGTGAGATGGAAATGCCTTTAAACGACATTTCTCATCATAAGAATGCTCCTGAAGGCATTTTAGGCCGAATTGGGCACTATTGCATGAAAAGTCAAAATCCAACCTGAAATGTTGAAATCTCTTGAAAAATGCTTTTCTGAGCTGGAAATGCCTTTAAACTAAATTTCTCATCATAAGAATGCACCTGAAGGCATATTAGACCGAATTGGGCACTTTTGCATGAAAAGTCAAAATCCAACCTGAAATGTTGAAATCGCTTGAAAAATGCTTTTCTGAGCTGGAAATGCCTTTAAACGACATTTCTCATCATAAGGATGCTTCTGAAGGCATTTTAGGCCGAATTGGGCACTTTTGCATGAAAAGTCAAAATCCAACCTGAAATGTTGAAATCGCTTGAAAAATGCTTTTCTGAGCTGGAAATGCCTTTAAACGACATTTCTCATCATAAGAATGCTTCTGAAGGCATTTTAGGCCGAATTGGGCACTTTTGCATGAAAAATCACAATCCAACCTGTAATGCTGAAATCGCTTGAAAAATGCTTTACTGAGCTGGAAATGCCTTTAAACGACATTTCTCATCATAAGAATGCTTCTGAAGGCATTTTAGGCCGAATTGGGCACTTTTGCATGAAAAGTCAAAATCCATCCTGAAATGTTGAAATCTCTTGAAAAATGCTTTTCTGAGCTGGAAATGCCTTTAAACGACATTTCTCATCATGAGAATGCTCCTGAAGGCATTTTAGGCCGAATTGGGCACTTTTGCATGAAAAGTCAAAATCCAACCTGAAATGTTGAAATCGCTTGAAAAATGCTTTTCTGAGCTGGAAATGCCTTTAAACGACATTTCTCATCATAAGAATGCTCCTAAAGCATTTTAGGCCGAATTGGGCACTTTTGCATGAAAAGTCAAAATCCAACCTGAAATGTTGAAATCGCTTGAAAAATGCTTTACTGAGCTGGAAATGCCTTTAAACGACATTTCTCATCATAAGAATGCTCCTAAAGGCATTTTAGGCCGATTTGGGCACTTTTGCATGAAAAGTCACAATCCAACCTGAAATGCTGAAATCGCTTGAAAAATGCTTTTCTGAGCTGGAAATGCCTTTAAACTACATTTCTCATCATAAGAATGCACCTGAAGGCATTTTAGGCCGATTTGGGCACTTTTGCATGAAAAGTCACAATCCAACCTGAAATGCTGAAATCGCTTGAAAAATGCTTTTCTGAGCTGGAAATGCCTTTATACGACATAAGAATGCTCCTGAAGGCATTTTAGGCCGAATTGGGCAATTTTGCATGAAAAGTCAAAATCCAACCTGAAATGCTGAAATCGCTTGAAAAATGCTTTTCTGAGCTGGAAATGCCTTTAAACGACATTTCTCATCATAAGAAGGCTTCTGAAGGCATTTTAGGCCGAATTGGGCACTTTTGCATGAAAAATCACAATCCAACCTGTAATGCTGAAATCGCTTGAAAAATGCTTTTCTGAGCTGGAAATGCCTTTAAACGACATTTCTCATCATAAGAATGCTTCTGAAGGCATTTTAGGCCGAATTGGGCACTTTTGCATGAAAAGTCAAAATCCAACCTGAAATGTTGAAATCGCTTGAAAAATGCTTTTCTGAGCTGGAAATGCCTTTAAACGACATTTCTCATCATAAAAATGCTCCTGAAGGCATTTTAGGCCGAATTGGGCACTTTTGCATGAAAAGTCAAAATCCAACCTGAAATGTTGAAATCGCTTGAAAAATGCTTTTCTGAGCTGGAAATGCCTTTAAACGACATTTCTCATCATAAGAATGCTTCTGAAGGCATTTTAGGCCGAATTGGGCACTTTTGCATGAAAAATCACAATCCAACCTGTAATGCTGAAATCGCTTTAAAAATGCTTTTCTGAGCTGGAAATGCCTTTAAACGACATTTCTCATCATAAGAATGCTTCTGAAGGCATTTTAGGCCGAATTGGGCACTTTTGCATGAAAAATCACAATCCAACCTGTAATGCTGAAATCGCTTGAAAAATGCTTTTCTGAGCTGCAAATGCCTTTAAACGACATTTCTCATCATAAGAATGCACCTGAAGGCATTTTAGGCCGATTTGGGCACTTTTGCATGAAAAGTCACAATCCAACCTGAAATGCTGAAATCGCTTGAAAAATGCTTTTCTGAGCTGGAAATGCCTTTAAACGACATTTCTCATCATAAGAATGCTCCTGAAGGCATTTAAGGCCGAATTGGGCACTTTTGCATGAAAAATCACAATCCAACCTGTAATGCTGAAATCGCTTGAAAAATGCTTTACTGAGCTGGAAATGCCTTTAAACGACATTTCTCATCATAAGAATGCTTCTGAAGGCATTATAGGCCGAATTGGGCACTTTTGCATGAAAAGTCAAAATCCAACCTGAAATGTTGAAATCTCTTGAAAAATGCTTTTCTGAGATGGAAATGCCTTTAAACGACATTTCTCATCATAAGAATGCTCCTGAAGGCATTTTAGGCCGAATTGGGCACTTTTGCATGAAAAGTCAAAATCCAACCTGAAATGTTGAAATCTCTTGAAAAATGCTTTTCTGAGCTGGAAATGCCTTTAAACGACATTTCTCATCATAAGAATGCTTCTGACGGCATTTTAGGCCGAATTGGGCACTTTTGCATGAAAAGTCAAAATCCAACCTGAAATGTTGAAATCGCTTGAAAAATGCTTTTCTGAGCTGGAAATGCCTTTAAACGACATTTCTCATCATAAGAATGCTCCTAAAGGCATTTTAGGCCGAATTGGGCACTTTTGCATGAAAAGTCAAAATCCAACCTGAAATGTTGAAATCGCTTGAAAAATGCTTTACTGAGCTGGAAATGCCTTTAAACGACATTTCTCATCATAAGAATGCTCCTAAAGGCATTTTAGGCCGATTTGGGCACTTTTGCATGAAAAGTCACAATCCAACCTGAAATGCTGAAATCGCTTGAAAAATGCTTTTCTGAGCTGGAAATGCCTTTAAACGACATTTCTCATCATAAGAAAGCTCCTAAAGGCATTTTAGGCCGATTTGGGCACTTTTGCATGAAAAGTCACAATCCAACCTGAAATGCTGAAATCGCTTGAAAAATGCTTTTCTGAGCTGGAAATGCCTTTAAACGACATTTCTCATCATAAGAATGCTTCTGAAGGCATTTTAGGCCGAATTGGGCACTTTTGCATGAAAAATCACAATCCAACCTGAAATGTAGAAATCGCTTGAAAATTGCTTTTCTGAGCTAGAAATGCCTTTAAACGACATTTCTCATCATAAGAATGCTTCTGAAGGCATTTTAGGCCGAATTGGGCACTTTTGTATGAAAAGTCAAAATCCAACCTGAAATGCTGAAATCGCTTGAAAAATACTTTTCTGGGCTGGAAATGCCTTTAAACGACATTTCTCATCATAAGAATGCTTCTGAAGGCATTTTAGGCCGAATTGGGCACTTTTGCATGAAAAGTCAAAATCCAACCTGAAATGTTGAAATCTCTTGAAAAATGCTTTTCTGAGCTGGAAAGCCTTTAAACGACATTTCTCATCATAAGAATGCTTCTGAAGGCATTTTAGGCCGAATTGGGCACTTTTGCATGAAAAGTCAAAATCCAACCTGAAATGTTGAAATCGCTTGAAAAATGCTTTTCTGAGCTGGAAATGCCTTTAAACGACATTTCTCATCATCAGAATGCTCCTGAAGGCATTTTAGACCGAATTGGGCACTTTTGCATGAAAAGTCAAAATCCAACCTGAAATGTTGAAATCGCTTGTAAAATGCTTTTCTGAGCTGGAAATGCCTTTAAACGACATTTCTCATCATCAGAATGCTCCTGAAGGCATTTTAGGCCGAATTGGGCACTTTTGCATGAAAAGTCAAAATCCAACCTGAAAAGTTGAAATCGCTTGAAAAATGCTTTTCTGAGCTGGAAATGCCTTTAAACGACATTTCTCATCATCAGAATGCTCCTGAAGGCATTTTAGACCGAATTGGGCACTTTTGCATGAAAAGTCAAAATCCAACCTGAAATGTTGAAATCGCTTGTAAAATGCTTTTCTGAGCTGGAAATGCCTTTAAACGACATTTCTCATCATCAGAATGCTCCTGAAGGCATTTTAGGCCGAATTGGGCACTTTTGCATGAAAAGTCAAAATCCAACCTGAAAAGTTGAAATCGCTTGAAAAATGCTTTTCTGAGCTGGAAATGCCTTTAAACGACATTTCTCATCATAAGAATGCTTCTGAAGGCATTTTAGGCCGAATTGGGCACTTTTGCATGAAAAATCACAATCCAACCTGTAATGCTGAAATCGCTTGAAAAATGCTTTTCTGAGCTGGAAATGCCTTTAAACGACATTTCTCATCATAAGAATGCTTCTGAAGGCATTTTAGGCCGAATTGGGCACTTTTGCATGAAAAGTCAAAATCCAACCTGAAATGTTGAAATCGCTTGAAAAATGCTTTTCTGAGCTGGAAATGCCTTTAAACGACATTTCTCATCATAAGAATGCTCCTGAAGGCATTTTAGGCCGAATTGGGCACTTTTGCATGAAAAGTCAAAATCCAACCTGAAATGTTGAAATCGCTTGAAAAATGCTTTGCTTAGCTGGAAATGCCTTTAAACGACATTTCTCATCATAAGAATGCTCCTGAAGGCATTTTAGGCCGAATTGGGCACTTTTGCATGAAAAGTCAAAATCCAACCTGAAATGTTGAAATCGCTTGAAAAATGCTTTTCTGAGCTGGAAATGCCTTTAAACGACATTTCTCATCATAAGAATGCTTGTGAAGGCATTTTAGGCCGAATTGGGCACTTTTGCATGAAAAATCACAATCCAACCTGTAATGCTGAAATCGCTTGAAAAATGCTTTTCTGAGCTGGAAAGCCTTTAAACGACATTTCTCATCATAAGAATGCTTCTGAAGGCATTTTAGGCCGAATTGGGCACTTTTGCATGAAAAGTCAAAATCCAACCTGAAATGTTGAAATCGCTTGAAAAATGCTTTTCTGAGCTGGAAATGCCTTTAAACGACATTTCTCATCATAAGAATGCTTCTGAAGGCATTTAAGGCCGAATTGGGCACTTTTGCATGAAAAATCACAATCCAACCTGTAATGCTGAAATCGCTTGAAAAATGCTTTACTGAGCTGGAAATGCCTTTAAACGACATTTCTCATCATAAGAATGCTTCTGAAGGCATTTTAGGCCGAATTGGGCACTTTTGCATGAAAAGTCAAAATCCAACCTGAAATGTTGAAATCTCTTGAAAAATGCTTTTCTGAGCTGGAAATGCCTTTAAACTAAATTTCTCATCATAAGAATGCACCTGAAGGCATTTTAGACCGAATTGGGCACTTTTGCATGAAAAGTCAAAATCCAACCTGAAATGTTGAAATCGCTTGTAAAATGCTTTTCTGAGCTGGAAATGCCTTTAAACGACATTTCTCATCATCAGAATGCTCCTGAAGGCATTTTAGGCCGAATTGGGCACTTTTGCATGAAAAGTCAAAATCCAACCTGAAAAGTTGAAATCGCTTGAAAAATGCTTTTCTGAGCTGGAAATGCCTTTAAACGACATTTCTCATCATAAGAATGCTTCTGAAGGCATTTTAGGCCGAATTGGGCACTTTTGCATGAAAAATCACAATCCAACCTGTAATGCTGAAATCGCTTGAAAAATGCTTTTCTGAGCTGGAAATGCCTTTAAACGACATTTCTCATCATAAGAATGCTTCTGAAGGCATTTTAGGCCGAATTGGGCACTTTTGCATGAAAAGTCAAAATCCAACCTGAAATGTTGAAATCGCTTGAAAAATGCTTTTCTGAGCTGGAAATGCCTTTAAACGACGTTTCTCATCATAAGAATGCTCCTGAAGGCATTTTAGGCCGAATTGGGCACTTTTGCATGAAAAGTCAAAATCCAACCTGAAATGTTGAAATCGCTTGAAAAATGCTTTTCTGAGCTGGAAATGCCTTTAAACGACATTTCTCATCATAAGAATGCTCCTGAAGGCATTTTAGGCCGAATTGGGCACTTTTGAAGAAAAAGTCACAATCCAACCTGAAATGCTGAAATCGCTTGAAAAATGCTTTTCTGAGCTGGAAATGCCTTTAAACGACATTTCTCATCATAAGAATGCTCCTGAAGGCATTTTAGGCCGAATTGGGCACTTTTGCATGAAAAGTCAAAATCCAACCTGAAATGTTGAAATCGCTTGAAAAATGCTTTTCTGAGCTGGAAATGCCTTTAAACGACATTTCTCATCATAAGAATGCTCCTGAAGGCATTTTAGGCCGAATTGGGCACTTTTGCATGAAAAGTCAAAATCCAACCTGAAATGTTGAAATCGCTTGAAAAATGCTTTTCTGAGCTGGAAATGCCTTTAAACGACATTTCTCATCATAAGAATGCTTCTGAAGGCATTTTAGGCCGATTTGGGCACTTTTGCATGAAAAGTCAAAATCCAACCTGAAATGTTGAAATCGCTTGAAAAATGCTTTTCTGAGCTGGAAATGCCTTTAAACTACATTTCTCATCATAAGAATGCACCTGAAGGCATTTTAGGCCGATTTGGGCACTTTTGCATGAAAAGTCACAATCCAACCTGAAATGCTGAAATCGCTTGAAAAATGCTTTTCTGAGCTGGAAATGCCTTTAAACGACATTTCTCATCATAAGAATGCTCCTGAAGGCATTTTAGGCCGAATTGGGCACTTTTGCATGAAAAGTCAAAATCCAACCTGAAATGTTGAAATCGCTTGAAAAATGCTTTTCTGAGCTGGAAATGCCTTTAAACGACATTTCTCATCATAAGAATGCTCCTGAAGGCATTTTAGGCCGAATTGGGCACTTTTGAAGAAAAAGTCACAATCCAACCTGAAATGCTGAAATCGCTTGAAAAATGCTTTTCTGAGCTGGAAATGCCTTTAAACGACATTTCTCATCATAAGAATTCTCCTGAAGGCATTTTAGGCCGAATTGGGCACTTTTGCATGAAAAGTCAAAATCCAACCTGAAATGCTGAAATCGCTTGAAAAATGCTTTTCTGAGCTGGAAATGCCTTTAAACGACATTTCTCATCATAAGAATGCTCCTGAAGGCATTTTAGGCAGAATTGGGCACTTTTGCATGAAAAGTAAAAATCCAACCTGAAATGTTGAAATCGCTTGAAAAATGCTTTTCTGAGCTGGAAATGCCTTTAAACGACATTTCTCATCATAAGAATGCTCCTGAAGGCATTTTAGGCCGAATTGGGCACTTTTGCATGAAAAGTCAAAATCCAACCTGAAATGTTGAAATCGCTTGAAAAATGCTTTTCTGAGCTGGAAATGCCTTTAAACGACATTTCTCATCATAAGAATGCTTGTGAAGGCATTTTAGGCCGAATTGGGCACTTTTGCATGAAAAATCACAATCCAACCTGTAATGCTGAAATCGCTTGAAAAATGCTTTTCTGAGCTGGAAAGCCTTTAAACGACATTTCTCATCATAAGAATGCTTCTGAAGGCATTTTAGGCCGAATTGGGCACTTTTGCATGAAAAGTCAAAATCCAACCTGAAATGTTGAAATCGCTTGAAAAATGCTTTTCTGAGCTGGAAATGCCTTTAAACGACATTTCTCATCATAAGAATGCTTCTGAAGGCATTTAAGGCCGAATTGGGCACTTTTGCATGAAAAATCACAATCCAACCTATAATGCTGAAATCGCTTGAAAAATGCTTTACTGAGCTGGAAATGCCTTTAAACGACATTTCTCATCATAAGAATGCTTCTGAAGGCATTTTAGGCCGAATTGGGCACTTTTGCATGAAAAGTCAAAATCCAACCTGAAATGTTGAAATCTCTTGAAAAATGCTTTTCTGAGCTGGAAATGCCTTTAAACTAAATTTCTCATCATAAGAATGCACCTGAAGGCATTTTAGACCGAATTGGGCACTTTTGCATGAAAAGTCAAAATCCAACCTGAAATGTTGAAATCGCTTGTAAAATGCTTTTCTGAGCTGGAAATGCCTTTAAACGACATTTCTCATCATCAGAATGCTCCTGAAGGCATTTTAGGCCGAATTGGGCACTTTTGCATGAAAAGTCAAAATCCAACCTGAAAAGTTGAAATCGCTTGAAAAATGCTTTTCTGAGCTGGAAATGCCTTTAAACGACATTTCTCATCATAAGAATGCTTCTGAAGGCATTTTAGGCCGAATTGGGCACTTTTGCATGAAAAATCACAATCCAACCTGTAATGCTGAAATCGCTTGAAAAATGCTTTTCTGAGCTGGAAATGCCTTTAAACGACATTTCTCATCATAAGAATGCTTCTGAAGGCATTTTAGGCCGAATTGGGCACTTTTGCATGAAAAGTCAAAATCCAACCTGAAATGTTGAAATCGCTTGAAAAATGCTTTTCTGAGCTGGAAATGCCTTTAAACGACATTTCTCATCATAAGAATGCTCCTGAAGGCATTTTAGGCCGAATTGGGCACTTTTGCATGAAAAGTCAAAATCCAACCTGAAATGTTGAAATCGCTTGAAAAATGCTTTTCTGAGCTGGAAATGCCTTTAAACGACATTTCTCATCATAAGAATGCTCCTGAAGGCATTTTAGGCCGAATTGGGCACTTTTGCATGAAAACTCACAATCCACCCTGAAATGTTGAAATCGCTTTGAAAAATGCTTTTCTGAGCTGGAAATGCCTTTAAACGACATTTCTCATCATAAGAATGCTCCTGAAGGCATTTTAGGCCGATTTGGGCACGTTTGCATGAAAAGTCACAATCCAACCTGAAATGTTGAAATCGCTTGAAAAATGCTTTTCTGAGCTGGAAATGCCTTTAAACAACATTTCTCATCATAAGAATGCTCCTGAAGGCATTTTAGACCGAATTGGGCAATTTTGCATGAAAAGTCACAATCCAACCTGAAATGTAGAAATGTTGAAATCGCTTTGAAAAATGCTTTTCTGAGCTGGAAATGCCTTTAAACGATATTTCTCATCATAAGAATGCTCCTGAAGGCATTTTAGGCCGAATTGGGCACTTTTGCATGCAAAGTCACAATCCACCCTGAAATGTTGAAATCGCTTTGAAAAATGCTTTTCTGAGCTGGAAATGCCTTTAAACGACATTTCTCATCATAAGAATGCTCCTGAAGGCATTTTAGGCCGATTTGGGCACGTTTGCATGAAAAGTCATAATCCAACCTGAAATGTTGAAATCGCTTGAAAAATGCTTTTCTGAGCTGGAAATGCCTTTAAACGACATTTCTCATCATAAGAATGCTCCTGAAGGCATTTTAGGCCGATTTGGGCACGTTTGCATGAAAAGTCATAATCCAACCTGAAATGTTGAAATCGCTTGAAAAATGCTTTTCTGAGCTGGAAATGCCTTTAAACAACATTTCTCATCATAAGAATGCTCCTGAAGGCATTTTAGGCCGAATTGGGCACTTTTGCATGAAAAGTCACAATCCAACCTGAAATGTAGAAATGTTGAAATCGCTTTGAAAAATGCTTTTCTGAGCTGGAATGCCTTTAAACGACATTTCTCATCATAAGAATGCTCCTGAAGGCATTTTCTCATCATAATAATGCTCCTGAAGGCATTTTAGGCCGATTTGGGCACTTTTGCATGAAAAGTCACAATCCACCCTGAAATGTTGAAATCGCTTTGAAAAATGCTTTTCTGAGCTGGAAATGCCTTTAAACGACATTTCTCATCATAAGAATGCTCCTGAAGGCATTTTAGGCCGAATTGGGCACTTTGCATGAAAAGTCACAATCCAACCTGAAATGTTGAAATCTGTTTGAAAAATGCTTTTCTGAGCTGGAAATGCCTTTAAACGACATTTCTCATCATAAGAATGCTCCTGAAGGCATTTTAGGCCGAATTGGGCACTTTGCATGAAAAGTCACAATCCAACCTGAAATGTTGAAATCTGTTTGAAAAATGCTTTTCTGAGCTGGAAATGCCTTTAAACGACATTTCTCATCATAAGAATGCTCCTGAAGGCATTTTAGGCCGAATTGGGCACTTTTGCATGAAAAGTCAAAATCCAACCTGAAATGTTGAAATCGCTTTGAAAAATGCTTTTCTGAGATGGAAATGCCTTTAAACGACATTTCTCATCATAAGAATGCTCCTGAAGGTATTTTAGGCCGATTTGGGCACTTTTGCATGAAAAGTCACAATCCACCCTGAAATGTTGAAATCGCTTTGAAAAATGCTTTTCTGAGCTGGAAATGCCCTTAAACGATATTTCTGATCATAAGAATGCTCCTGAAGGCATTTAAGGCCGAATTGGGCACTTTTGCATGAAAAGTCACAATCCAACCTGAAATGTTGAAATCGCTTTGAAAAATGCTTTTCTGAGCTGGAAATGCCTACATTTCTCATCATAAGAATGCTCCTAAAGGCATTTTAGGCCGAATTGGGCACTTTTGCATGAAAAGTCACCATCCACCCGGAAATGTTGAAATCGCTTTGAAAAATGCTTTTCTGAGCTGGAAATGCCTTTAAACGACATTTCTCATCATAAGAATGCTCCTGAAGGCATTTTAGGCCGAATTGGGCACTTTTGCATGAAAAGTCACAATCCACCCTGAAATGTTGAAATCGCTTTGAAAAATGCTTTTCTGAGCTGGAAATGCCTTTAAACGACATTTCTCATCATAAGAATGCTCCTGAAGGCATTTTAGGCCGATTTGGGCACGTTTGCATGAAAAGTCACAATCCAACCTGAAATGTTGAAATCGCTTTGAAAAATGCTTTTCTGAGCTGGAAATGCCTTTAAACGACATTTCTCATCATAAGAATGCTCCTGGAGGCATTTTAGGCCATTTTGGGCACTTTTGCATGAAAAGTCACAATCCAACCTGAAATGTTGAAATCGCTTGAAAAATGCTTTTTTGAGCTGGAAATGCCTTTAAACGACATTTCTCATCATAAGAATGCTCCTGGAGGCATTTTAGGCCATTTTGGGCACTTTTGCATGAAAAGTCACAATCCAACCTGAAATGTTGAAATCGCTTGAAAAATGCTTTGCTTAGCTGGAAATGCCTTTAAACGATATTTCTGATCATAAGAATGCTCCTGAAGGCATTTTAGGCCGAATTGGGCACTTTTGCATGAAAAGTCACAATCCAACCTGAAATGTTGAAATCGCTTGAAAAATGCTTTTTTGAGCTGGAAATGCCTTTAAACGACATTTGTCATCATAAGAATGCTCCTGGAGGCATTTAAGGCCATTTTGGGCACTTTTGCATGAAAAGTCACAATCCAACCTGAAATGTTGAAATCGCTTGAAAAATGCTTTTCTGAGCTGGAAATGCCTTTAAACGACATTTCTCATCATAAGAATGCTCCTGAAAGCATTTTAGGCCGAATTGGGCACTTTTGCATGAAAAGTCACAATCCAACCTGAAATGTTGAAATCGCTTGAAAAATGCTTTTCTGAGCTGGAAATGCCTTTTAACGACATTTCTCATCATAAGAATGCTCCTGAAGGCATTTTAGGCCGAATTGGGCACTTTTGCATGAAAAGTCACAATCCAACCAGAAATGTTGAAATCGCTTGAAAAATGCTTTTTTGAGCTGGAAATGCCTTTAAACGACATTTCTCATCATGAGAATGCTCCTGAAGGCATTTTAGGCCGAATTGGGAACTTTTGCATGAAAAGTCACAATCCAACCTGAAATGTTGAAATCGCTTGAAAAAATGCTTTTCTGAGCTGGAAATGCCTTTAAACGACATTTCTCATCATAAGAATGCTCCTGGAGGCATTTTAGGCCGAATTGGGCACTTTTGCATGAAAAGTCACAATCCAACCTGAAATGTTGAAATCGCTTGAAAAATGCTTTTCTGAGCTGGAAATGCCTTTAAACGACATTTCTCATCATAAGAATGCTCCTGGAGGCATTTTAGGCAGAATTGGGCACTTTTGCATGAAAAGTCACAATCCAACCTGAAATGTTGAAATCGCTTGAAAAATGCTTTTCTGAGCTGGAAATGCCTTTAAACGACATTTCTCACCATAAGAATGCTCCTGAAGGCATTTTAGGCCGAATTGGGCACTTTTGCATGAAAAGTCACAATCCAACCTGAAATGTTGAAATCGCTTGAAAAATGCTTTTTTGAGCTGGAAATGCCTTTAAACGACATTTCTCATCATAAGAATGCTCCTGGAGGCATTTTAGGCCATTTTGGGCACTTTTGCATGAAAAGTCACAATCCAACCTGAAATGTTGAAATCACTTGAAAAATGCTTTTCTGAGCTGGAAATGCCTTTAAACGACATTTCTCATCATAAGAATGCTCCTGAAGGCATTTTAGGCCGAATTGGGCACTTTTGCATGAAAAGTCACAATCCAACCTGAAATGTAGAAATGTTGAAATCGCTTTGAAAAATGCTTTTCTGAGCTGGAAATGCCTTTAAACGACATTTCTCATCATAAGAATGCTCCTGAAGGCATTTTCTCATCATAATAATGCTCCTGAAGGCATTTTAGGCCGATTTGGGCACTTTTGCATGAAAAGTCACAATCCACCCTGAAATGTTGAAATCGCTTTGAAAAATGCTTTTCTGAGCTGGAAATGCCTTTAAACGACATTTCTCATCATAAGAATGCTCCTGAAGGCATTTTAGGCCGAATTGGGCACTTTGCATGAAAAGTCACAATCCAACCTGAAATGTTGAAATCTGTTTGAAAAATGCTTTTCTGAGCTGGAAATGCCTTTAAACGACATTTCTCATCATAAGAATGCTCCTGAAGGCATTTTAGGCCGAATTGGGCACTTTGCATGAAAAGTCACAATCCAACCTGAAATGTTGAAATCTGTTTGAAAAATGCTTTTCTGAGCTGGAAATGCCTTTAAACGACATTTCTCATCATAAGAATGCTCCTGAAGGCATTTTAGGCCGAATTGGGCACTTTTGCATGAAAAGTCAAAATCCAACCTGAAATGTTGAAATCGCTTTGAAAAATGCTTTTCTGAGATGGAAATGCCTTTAAACGACATTTCTCATCATAAGAATGCTCCTGAAGGTATTTTAGGCCGATTTGGGCACTTTTGCATGAAAAGTCACAATCCACCCTGAAATGTTGAAATCGCTTTGAAAAATGCTTTTCTGAGCTGGAAATGCCCTTAAACGATATTTCTGATCATAAGAATGCTCCTGAAGGCATTTAAGGCCGAATTGGGCACTTTTGCATGAAAAGTCACAATCCAACCTGAAATGTTGAAATCGCTTTGAAAAATGCTTTTCTGAGCTGGAAATGCCTACATTTCTCATCATAAGAATGCTCCTAAAGGCATTTTAGGCCGAATTGGGCACTTTTGCATGAAAAGTCACCATCCACCCGGAAATGTTGAAATCGCTTTGAAAAATGCTTTTCTGAGCTGGAAATGCCTTTAAACGACATTTCTCATCATAAGAATGCTCCTGAAGGCATTTTAGGCCGAATTGGGCACTTTTGCATGAAAAGTCACAATCCACCCTGAAATGTTGAAATCGCTTTGAAAAATGCTTTTCTGAGCTGGAAATGCCTTTAAACGACATTTCTCATCATAAGAATGCTCCTGAAGGCATTTTAGGCCGATTTGGGCACGTTTGCATGAAAAGTCACAATCCAACCTGAAATGTTGAAATCGCTTTGAAAAATGCTTTTCTGAGCTGGAAATGCCTTTAAACGACATTTCTCATCATAAGAATGCTCCTGGAGGCATTTTAGGCCATTTTGGGCACTTTTGCATGAAAAGTCACAATCCAACCTGAAATGTTGAAATCGCTTGAAAAATGCTTTTTTGAGCTGGAAATGCCTTTAAACGACATTTCTCATCATAAGAATGCTCCTGGAGGCATTTTAGGCCATTTTGGGCACTTTTGCATGAAAAGTCACAATCCAACCTGAAATGTTGAAATCGCTTGAAAAATGCTTTGCTTAGCTGGAAATGCCTTTAAACGATATTTCTGATCATAAGAATGCTCCTGAAGGCATTTTAGGCCGAATTGGGCACTTTTGCATGAAAAGTCACAATCCAACCTGAAATGTTGAAATCGCTTGAAAAATGCTTTTTTGAGCTGGAAATGCCTTTAAACGACATTTGTCATCATAAGAATGCTCCTGGAGGCATTTAAGGCCATTTTGGGCACTTTTGCATGAAAAGTCACAATCCAACCTGAAATGTTGAAATCGCTTGAAAAATGCTTTTCTGAGCTGGAAATGCCTTTAAACGACATTTCTCATCATAAGAATGCTCCTGAAAGCATTTTAGGCCGAATTGGGCACTTTTGCATGAAAAGTCACAATCCAACCTGAAATGTTGAAATCGCTTGAAAAATGCTTTTCTGAGCTGGAAATGCCTTTTAACGACATTTCTCATCATAAGAATGCTCCTGAAGGCATTTTAGGCCGAATTGGGCACTTTTGCATGAAAAGTCACAATCCAACCAGAAATGTTGAAATCGCTTGAAAAATGCTTTTTTGAGCTGGAAATGCCTTTAAACGACATTTCTCATCATGAGAATGCTCCTGAAGGCATTTTAGGCCGAATTGGGAACTTTTGCATGAAAAGTCACAATCCAACCTGAAATGTTGAAATCGCTTGAAAAAATGCTTTTCTGAGCTGGAAATGCCTTTAAACGACATTTCTCATCATAAGAATGCTCCTGGAGGCATTTTAGGCCGAATTGGGCACTTTTGCATGAAAAGTCACAATCCAACCTGAAATGTTGAAATCGCTTGAAAAATGCTTTTCTGAGCTGGAAATGCCTTTAAACGACATTTCTCATCATAAGAATGCTCCTGGAGGCATTTTAGGCAGAATTGGGCACTTTTGCATGAAAAGTCACAATCCAACCTGAAATGTTGAAATCGCTTGAAAAATGCTTTTCTGAGCTGGAAATGCCTTTAAACGACATTTCTCACCATAAGAATGCTCCTGAAGGCATTTTAGGCCGAATTGGGCACTTTTGCATGAAAAGTCACAATCCAACCTGAAATGTTGAAATCGCTTGAAAAATGCTTTTTTGAGCTGGAAATGCCTTTAAACGACATTTCTCATCATAAGAATGCTCCTGGAGGCATTTTAGGCCATTTTGGGCACTTTTGCATGAAAAGTCACAATCCAACCTGAAATGTTGAAATCACTTGAAAAATGCTTTTCTGAGCTGGAAATGCCTTTAAACGACATTTCTCATCATAAGAATGCTCCTGAAGGCATTTTAGGCCGAATTGGGCACTTTTGCATGAAAAGTCACAATCCAACCTGAAATGTTGAAATCGCTTGAAAAATGCTTTTCTGAGCTGGAAATGCCTTTTAACGACATTTCTCATCATAAGAATGCTCCTGAAGGCATTTTAGGCCGAATTGGGCACTTTTGCATGAAAAGTCACAATCCAACCTGAAATGTTGAAATCGCTTGAAAAATGCTTTTTTGATCTGGAAATGCCTTTAAACGACATTTCTCATCATAAGAATGCTCCTGGAGGCATTTTAGGCCATTTTGGGCACTTTTGCATGAAAAGTCACAATCCAACCTGAAATGTTGAAATCGCTTGAAAAATGCTTTTCTGAGCTGGAAATGCCTTTAAACGACATTTCTCATCATAAGAATGCTCATGAAGGCATGTCAGGCCGAATTGGGCACTTTTGCCTGAAAAGTCACAATCCAACCTGAAATGTTGAAATCGCTTGAAAAATGCTTTTCTGAGCTGGAAATGCCTTTAAACGACATTTCTCATTATAAGAATGCTCCTGAAGGCATTTCAGACCGAATTGGGCACTTTTGCATGAAAAGTCACAATCCAACCTGAAATGTTGAAATCGCTTGAAAAATGCTTTTTTGAGCTGGAAATGCCTTTAAACGACATTTCTCATCATAAAAATGCTCCTGGAGGCATTTTAGGCCATTTTGGGCACTTTTGCATGAAAAGTCACAATCCAACCTGAAATGTTGAAATCGCTTGAAAAATGCTTTTCTGGGCTGGAAATGCTTTTAAACGACATTTCTCATCATAAGAATGCTCCTGAAGGCATTTTAGGCCGAATTGGGCACTTTTGCATGAAAAGTCACAATCCAACCTGAAATGTTGAAATCGCTTGAAAAATGCTTTTCTGAGCTGGAAATGCCTTTTAACGACATTTCTCATCATAAGAATGCTCCTGAACGCATTTTAGGCCGAATTGGGCACTTTTGCATGAAAAGTCACAATCCAACTTGAAATGTTGAAATCGCTTGAAAAATGCTTTTTTGAGCTGGAAATGCCTTTAAACGACATTTCTCATCATAAGAATGCTCCTGGAGGCATTTTAGGCCATTTTGGGCACTTTTGCATGAAAAGTCACAATCCAACCTGAAATGTTGAAATCGCTTGAAAAATGCTTTTCTGAGCTGGAAATGCCTTTAAACGACATTTCTCATCATGAGAATGCTCCTGAAGGCATTTTAGGCCGAATTGGGCACTTTTGCATGAAAAGTCACAATCCAACCTGAAATGTTGAAATCCCTTGAAAAATGCTTTTCTGAGCTGGAAATGCCTTTAAACGACATTTCTCACCATAAGAATGCTCCTGAAGGCATTTTAGGCCGAATTGGGCACTTTTGCATGAAAAGTCACAATCCAACCTGAAATGTTGAAATCGCTTGAAAAATGCTTTTCTGAGCTGGAAATGCCTTTAAAGGCACACAAGGCAAGTCTGAGTATTATCTCTCTACTAGCTCCCCCTAGTGTCTGGGAGTAAATGCGTTCTATATCTAAGACTATACGAGACTGAAGGACACCGGGTCGGATACAGCGAACTTGCAAGTGGGGTATTCTTCCTACAGACGGTAGGGGCGGGCGAGAGAGTCTTCATTCGTCATGTAATGAGTCATTTAACCATATACCGACTTATGAAGATGATTTATTAACATAAAAATGCTGCCTTGTGTCCCTTTAAACGACATTTCTCATCATAAGAATGCTCCTGAAGGCATTTTAGGCCGAATTGGGCACGTTTGCATGAAAAGTCACAATCCAACCTGAAATGTTGAAATCGCTTGAAAAATGCTTTTCTGAGCTGGAAATGCCTTTAAACAACATTTCTCATCATAAGAATGCTCCTGAAGGCATTTTAGGCCGAATTGGGCACTTTTGCATGAAAAGTCACAATCCAACCTGAAATGTAGAAATGTTGAAATCGCTTTGAAAAATGCTTTTCTGAGCTGGAAATGCCTTTAAACGACATTTCTCATCATAAGAATGCTCCTGAAGGCATTTTCTCATCATAATAATGCTCCTGAAGGCATTTTAGGCCAAATTGGGCACTTTGCATGAAAAGTCACAATCCAACCTGAAATGTTGAAATCTGTTTGAAAAATGCTTTTCTGAGCTGGAAATGCCTTTAAACGACATTTCTCATCATAAGAATGCTCCTGAAGGCATTTTAGGCCGAATTGGGCACTTTTGCATGAAAAGTCACAATCCAACCTGAAATGTTGAATTCGCTTTGAAAAATGCTTTTCTGAGCTGGAAATGCCTTTAAACTACATTTCTCATCATAAGAATGCTCCTGAAGGCATTTTAGGCCGATTTGGGCACTTTTACATGAAAAATCAAAATCCACCCTGAAATGTTGAAATCGCTTTGAAAAATGCTTTTCTGAGCTGGAAATGCCTTTAAACGATATTTCTGATCATAAGAATGCTCCTGAAGGCATTTTAGGCCGAATTGGGCACTTTTGCATGAAAAGTCACAATCCAACCTGAAATGTTGAAATCGCTTTGAAAAATGCTTTTCTGAGCTGGAAATGCCTACATTTCTCATCATAAGAATGCTCCTGAAGGCATTTTAGGCCGAATTGGGCACTTTTGCATGAAAAGTCACGATCCACCCTGAAATGTTGAAATCGCTTTGAAAAATGCTTTTCTGAGCTGGAAATGCCTTTAAACGACATTTCTCATCATAAGAATGCTCCTGAAGGCATTTTAGGCCATTTTGGGCACTTTTGCATGAAAAGTCACAATCCAACCTGAAATGTTGAAATCGCTTGAAAAAGCTTTTTTGAGCTGGAAATGCCTTTAAAACGACATTTCTCATCATAAGAATGCTCCTGGAGGCATTTTAGGCCATTTTGGGCACTTTTGCATGAAAAGTCACAATCCAACCTGAAATGTTGAAATCGCTTGAAAAATGCTTTGCTTAGCTGGAAATGCCTTTAAACGAAATTTCTCATCATAAGAATGCTCCTGAAGGCATTTTAGGCAGAATTGGGCACTTTTGCATGAAAAGTCACAATCCAACCTGAAATGTTGAAATCGCTTGAAAAATGCTTTTCTGAGCTGGAAATGCCTTTAAACGACATTTCTCACCATAAGAATGCTCCTGAAGGCATTTTATGGCCGAATTGGGCACTTTTGCATGAAAAGTCACAATCCAACCTGAAATGTTGAAATCGCTTGAAAATGCTTTTCTGAGCTGGAAATGCCTTTAAACGACATTTCTCACCATAAGAATGCTCCTGAAGGCATTTTATGGCCGAATTGGGCACTTTTGCATGAAAAGTCACAATCCAACCTGAAATGTTGAAATCGCTTGAAAAATGCTTTTTTGAGCTGGAAATGCCTTTAAACGACATTTCTCATCATAAGAATGCTCCTGGAGGCATATAAGGCCCTTTTGGGCACTTTTGCATGAAAAGTCACAATCCAACCTGAAATGTTGAAATCGCTTGAAAAATGCTTTTCTGAGCTGGAAATTCCTTTAAACGACATTTCTCATCATAAGAATGCTCCTGAAGGCATTTTAGGCCGATTGGGCACTTTTCTATGAAAAGTCACAATCCAACCTGAAATGTTGAAATCGCTTTGAAAAATGCTTTTCTGAGCTGGAAATGCCTTTAAACGACATTTCTCATCATAAGAATGCTCCTGAAGGCATTTTAGGCCGATTTGGGCACTTTTGCATGAAAAGTCACAATCCACCCTGAAATGTTGAAATCGCTTTGAAAAATGCTTTTCTGAGCTGGAAATGCCCTTAAACGATATTTCTGATCATAAGAATGCTCCTGAAGGCATTTAAGGCCGAATTGGGCACTTTTGCATGAAAAGTCACAATCCAACCTGAAATGTTGAAATCGCTTTGAAAAATGCTTTTCTGAGCTGGAAATGCCTTTAAACGACATTTCTCATCATAAGAATGCTCCTGAAGGCATTTTAGGCCGATTTGGGCACTTTTGCATGAAAAGTCACAATCCACCCTGAAATGTTGAAATCGCTTTGAAAAATGCTTTTCTGAGCTGGAAATGCCCTTAAACGATATTTCTGATCATAAGAATGCTCCTGAAGGCATTTAAGGCCGAATTGGGCACTTTTGCATGAAAAGTCACAATCCAACCTGAAATGTTGAAATCGCTTTGAAAAATGCTTTTCTGAGCTGGAAATGCCTACATTTCTCATCATAAGAATGCTCCTAAAGGCATTTTAGGCCGAATTGGGCACTTTTGCATGAAAAGTCACAATCCACCCTGAAATTTTGAAATCGCTTTGAAAAATGCTTTTCTGAGCTGGAAATGCCTTTAAACGACATTTCTCATCATAAGAATGCTCCTGAAGGCATTTTAGGCCGAATTGGGCACTTTTGCATGAAAAGTCACAATCCACCCTGAAATGTTGAAATCGCTTTGAAAAATGCTTTTCTGAGCTGGAAATGCCTTTAAACGACATTTCTCATCATAAGAATGCTCCTGAAGGCATTTTAGGCCGATTTGGGCACGTTTGCATGAAAAGTCACAATCCAACCTGAAATGTTGAAATCGCTTTGAAAAATGCTTTTCTGAGCTGGAAATGCCTTTAAACGACATTTCTCATCATAAGAATGCTCCTGGAGGCATTTTAGGCCATTTTGGGCACTTTTGCATGAAAAGTCACAATCCAACCTGAAATGTTGAAATCGCTTGAAAAATGCTTTTTTGAGCTGGAAATGCCTTTAAACGACATTTCTCATCATAAGAATGCTCCTGGAGGCATTTTAGGCCATTTTGGGCACTTTTGCATGAAAAGTCACAATCCAACCTGAAATGTTGAAATCGCTTGAAAAATGCTTTGCTTAGCTGGAAATGCCTTTAAACGAAATTTCTCATCCTAAGAATGCTCCTGAAGGCATTTTAGGCAGAATTGGGCACTTTTGCATGAAAAGTCAAAATCCAACCTGAAATGTTGAAATCGCTTGAAAAATGCTTTTCTGAGCTGGAAATGCCTTTAAACGACATTTCTCATCATAAGAATGCTTCTGAAGGCATTTAAGGCCGAATTGGGCACTTTTGCATGAAAAATCACAATCCAACCTATAATGCTGAAATCGCTTGAAAAATGCTTTACTGAGCTGGAAATGCCTTTAAACGACATTTCTCATCATAAGAATGCTTCTGAAGGCATTTTAGGCCGAATTGGGCACTTTTGCATGAAAAGTCAAAATCCAACCTGAAATGTTGAAATCTCTTGAAAAATGCTTTTCTGAGCTGGAAATGCCTTTAAACTAAATTTCTCATCATAAGAATGCACCTGAAGGCATTTTAGACCGAATTGGGCACTTTTGCATGAAAAGTCAAAATCCAACCTGAAATGTTGAAATCGCTTGTAAAATGCTTTTCTGAGCTGGAAATGCCTTTAAACGACATTTCTCATCATCAGAATGCTCCTGAAGGCATTTTAGGCCGAATTGGGCACTTTTGCATGAAAAGTCAAAATCCAACCTGAAAAGTTGAAATCGCTTGAAAAATGCTTTTCTGAGCTGGAAATGCCTTTAAACGACATTTCTCATCATAAGAATGCTTCTGAAGGCATTTTAGGCCGAATTGGGCACTTTTGCATGAAAAATCACAATCCAACCTGTAATGCTGAAATCGCTTGAAAAATGCTTTTCTGAGCTGGAAATGCCTTTAAACGACATTTCTCATCATAAGAATGCTTCTGAAGGCATTTTAGGCCGAATTGGGCACTTTTGCATGAAAAGTCAAAATCCAACCTGAAATGTTGAAATCGCTTGAAAAATGCTTTTCTGAGCTGGAAATGCCTTTAAACGACATTTCTCATCATAAGAATGCTCCTGAAGGCATTTTAGGCCGAATTGGGCACTTTTGCATGAAAAGTCAAAATCCAACCTGAAATGTTGAAATCGCTTGAAAAATGCTTTTCTGAGCTGGAAATGCCTTTAAACGACATTTCTCATCATAAGAATGCTCCTGAAGGCATTTTAGGCCGAATTGGGCACTTTTGCATGAAAACTCACAATCCACCCTGAAATGTTGAAATCGCTTTGAAAAATGCTTTTCTGAGCTGGAAATGCCTTTAAACGACATTTCTCATCATAAGAATGCTCCTGAAGGCATTTTAGGCCGATTTGGGCACGTTTGCATGAAAAGTCACAATCCAACCTGAAATGTTGAAATCGCTTGAAAAATGCTTTTCTGAGCTGGAAATGCCTTTAAACAACATTTCTCATCATAAGAATGCTCCTGAAGGCATTTTAGACCGAATTGGGCAATTTTGCATGAAAAGTCACAATCCAACCTGAAATGTAGAAATGTTGAAATCGCTTTGAAAAATGCTTTTCTGAGCTGGAAATGCCTTTAAACGATATTTCTCATCATAAGAATGCTCCTGAAGGCATTTTAGGCCGAATTGGGCACTTTTGCATGCAAAGTCACAATCCACCCTGAAATGTTGAAATCGCTTTGAAAAATGCTTTTCTGAGCTGGAAATGCCTTTAAACGACATTTCTCATCATAAGAATGCTCCTGAAGGCATTTTAGGCCGATTTGGGCACGTTTGCATGAAAAGTCATAATCCAACCTGAAATGTTGAAATCGCTTGAAAAATGCTTTTCTGAGCTGGAAATGCCTTTAAACAACATTTCTCATCATAAGAATGCTCCTGAAGGCATTTTAGGCCGAATTGGGCACTTTTGCATGAAAAGTCACAATCCAACCTGAAATGTAGAAATGTTGAAATCGCTTTGAAAAATGCTTTTCTGAGCTGGAAATGCCTTTAAACGACATTTCTCATCATAAGAATGCTCCTGAAGGCATTTTCTCATCATAATAATGCTCCTGAAGGCATTTTAGGCCGATTTGGGCACTTTTGCATGAAAAGTCACAATCCACCCTGAAATGTTGAAATCGCTTTGAAAAATGCTTTTCTGAGCTGGAAATGCCTTTAAACGACATTTCTCATCATAAGAATGCTCCTGAAGGCATTTTAGGCCGAATTGGGCACTTTGCATGAAAAGTCACAATCCAACCTGAAATGTTGAAATCTGTTTGAAAAATGCTTTTCTGAGCTGGAAATGCCTTTAAACGACATTTCTCATCATAAGAATGCTCCTGAAGGCATTTTAGGCCGAATTGGGCACTTTGCATGAAAAGTCACAATCCAACCTGAAATGTTGAAATCTGTTTGAAAAATGCTTTTCTGAGCTGGAAATGCCTTTAAACGACATTTCTCATCATAAGAATGCTCCTGAAGGCATTTTAGGCCGAATTGGGCACTTTTGCATGAAAAGTCAAAATCCAACCTGAAATGTTGAAATCGCTTTGAAAAATGCTTTTCTGAGATGGAAATGCCTTTAAACGACATTTCTCATCATAAGAATGCTCCTGAAGGTATTTTAGGCCGATTTGGGCACTTTTGCATGAAAAGTCACAATCCACCCTGAAATGTTGAAATCGCTTTGAAAAATGCTTTTCTGAGCTGGAAATCCCCTTAAACGATATTTCTGATCATAAGAATGCTCCTGAAGGCATTTAAGGCCGAATTGGGCACTTTTGCATGAAAAGTCACAATCCAACCTGAAATGTTGAAATCGCTTTGAAAAATGCTTTTCTGAGCTGGAAATGCCTACATTTCTCATCATAAGAATGCTCCTAAAGGCATTTTAGGCCGAATTGGGCACTTTTGCATGAAAAGTCACCATCCACCCGGAAATGTTGAAATCGCTTTGAAAAATGCTTTTCTGAGCTGGAAATGCCTTTAAACGACATTTCTCATCATAAGAATGCTCCTGAAGGCATTTTAGGCCGAATTGGGCACTTTTGCATGAAAAGTCACAATCCACCCTGAAATGTTGAAATCGCTTTGAAAAATGCTTTTCTGAGCTGGAAATGCCTTTAAACGACATTTCTCATCATAAGAATGCTCCTGAAGGCATTTTAGGCCGATTTGGGCACGTTTGCATGAAAAGTCACAATCCAACCTGAAATGTTGAAATCGCTTTGAAAAATGCTTTTCTGAGCTGGAAATGCCTTTAAACGACATTTCTCATCATAAGAATGCTCCTGGAGGCATTTTAGGCCATTTTGGGCACTTTTGCATGAAAAGTCACAATCCAACCTGAAATGTTGAAATCGCTTGAAAAATGCTATTTTGAGCTGGAAATGCCTTTAAACGACATTTCTCATCATAAGAATGCTCCTGGAGGCATTTTAGGCCATTTTGGGCACTTTTGCATGAAAAGTCACAATCCAACCTGAAATGTTGAAATCGCTTGAAAAATGCTTTGCTTAGCTGGAAATGCCTTTAAACGATATTTCTGATCATAAGAATGCTCCTGAAGGCATTTTAGGCCGAATTGGGCACTTT
>NW_027394133.1:0-42000 GCF_030506205.2 Paramisgurnus dabryanus | reverse complement strand
GAACCAAAAAATCTGAGCACATCACTCCAGTCCTCAGGTCCTTACACTGGCTTCCTGTTACATTTAGAATAGACTTTAAAGTATTGTTACTCGTTTATAAATCACTTGATGGCTTAGGACCCAAATACATGACAGATATGCTAACTGAATATAAACCTAACAGATTACTCAGATCATTAGGATCCGGTCAGTTAGAAATACCAAGGGTTCACTCAAAACAAGGTGCGTCAGCATTTAGCTTTTATGCCACCTCTAGCTGGAATCAACTTCCAGAAGAGATCAGATGTGCTTCAACAGTAAACACTTTTAAATCTAGATTAAAAACACATCTGTTTAACTCTGCATTTACTGAATGAGCACTGTGCTGCTTCACACTGACTGCACCTTTAACTCAAGTCACTTTTACTCCTGTTTTATTCTTTTTAACATTTTAAACTGTTTTATTAAAATCACATTTATTTTCTTTAATTGTTATTTTAAATTCTCATGTATCTTTGTCTTTATTGTGATCTTATCGTGTAAATCTTATTTTTACATTTTCTTTTTCTTTTTTATATATTGTTTTCTCATTTCTGTGTAAAGCACTTTGAATGACCTTTGTGTATGAAATGTGCTATACAAATAAACTTGCCTTGCCTTGCCTTGCCTAATGAAAATGCTTCGTCTCCGGCGGGACAGGGCCGCCAACCGCTATGGAAGTAGAGTGTGGCGGCTCGCTTACCTCCAGGGTTTAAAAACCCTCTCTGTATGACCGACAAAGGTGCTTCATTTTGGGGCGGGACAGGGCCGCCATCTGCTATGGAAGGCGGGACAGGGCCGCCAACCGCTATGGAAGTCGAATGTGTTGGCTTGTTTACTTTCAGAGTCTAAAAACCATCACTGTATGACCGACGAAGGTGGTTAGTCTTGGGCGGGACAGGGCTGCCATCCGCTATGGAAATAGTGTGGTGGCTCATGCACTTGCAGGTTCCACGACACTTTTTGTATGACTAATTAAGATGCTTCGTCTCGTGGCGGGACAGGGCCGCCAACCGCTATGGAAGTCGAGTGGGGCGGGCTTCCAGGGTCCAAGACCCTCTCTGTATGACCGACAAAGGTGCTTTGTCTCGGGCGGGACAGGGCCGCCAACCACTATTAAAGTCGAGTGTGGCGGCTCGTGCACTTCGAGGGTCCACGACCCTCACTGTTTGACCCTCAGCTGAAATGACCCCGTCCTGGTTTGACGCCCAGACACGGAGTACGATCATGGCCCTGAGTGTTTGGAAAATGAACTGTGCCTGGGGCAGGCCCCCCACCCGGTCGACGTTAGCACGTTAGCTTTCTAACGAGCCTACCCGCGAGCCTCTAGCCCTTTCCCCGGCCGAGATACGGCGGTCCCTCCCCGGATTATCCCAGGGGCTAACTTTAAACAGCCGTAGCTCGAGCGCCTTTGCTCGGATCGACTCGCCCTTTGGGTCGGTTTCTCCACCGGAGGGGACCTTTCCAACGAGCCGACCCGCGTCTCTCTAACCCAAAGCCCGGGCGAGATACGGCTTACCACCGCCTTACTTTTAAACGCCCGTAGCTCCGGCGCACTAAGTCCCAGGACTTCGCCCTTTGGGTCGGTTGCTCCACCGGAGGGGACCTTTCGAACGAGCCAATCCGCGTCTCTCTAACCCCAAGCCCGGCCGAGATACGGCTTACCACCGCCTGACTTTTAAACGCCCGTAGCTCCGGCGCACTAAGTCCCAGGACTTCGCCCTTTGGGTCGGTTGCTCCACCGGAGGGGACCTTTCCAACGAGCCAATCCAAGTCTCTCTAACCCCAAGCCCGGCCGAGATACGGCGGTCCCTCCCCAGATTTTCCCAGGGGCTAACTTTAAACGGCCGTAGCTCGAGCGCCTTTGCTCGGATCGACTCGCCCTTTGGGTCGGTTGCTCCACCGGAGGGGACCTTTCCAACGAGCCGACCCGCGTCTCTCTAACCCAAAGCCCGGGCGAGATACGGCTTACCACCGCCTTACTTTTAAACGCCCGTAGCTCCGGCGCACTTAGTCCCAGGACTTCGCCCTTTGGGTCGGTTGCTCCACCGGAGGGGACCTTTCCAACGAGCCAAGGGCCGCCCTGTCGTACGAGCCTACCCGCGAGCCTCTAGCCCTTTCCCCGGCCGAGATACGGCGGTCCCTCCCCGGATACTCCCAGGGGCGCAGCTCGGGCGCCTTTGCTCCGATCGACTCGCCATTTGGGTCGGTTGCTCCACGCGAGGGGACCTTTCGAACGAGCCTACCCGCGAGCCTCTAGCCCTTTCCCCGGCCGAGATACAACGGTCCCCCCTCGGATTTTCCCACGGCCGCAGCTCGGGCGCCTTTGCTCGGATCGACTCGCCCTTTGGGTCGGTTGCTCCACCGGAGGGGACCTTTCCAACGAGCCGACCCGCGTCTCTCTAACCCCAAGCCCGGCAGAGATACGGCGGTCCCTCTGCGGATTTTCCCACGGCCGCAGCTCGGGCGCCTTTGCTCGGATCGACTCGCCCTTTGGGTCGGTTGCTCTACCGGAGCGGCCCTATCCAACGAGCCAACCCGCTTCTCTCTAACCCTAAGCCCGGCCGAGATACGGGGTACCACCGCTTGAACTTTAAACGGCTGTAGCTCGGGCGCGTTTGCTCGGATCGACTCGCCCTTTGGGGCGGTTGCTCTACCGGAGCGGCCCTATCCAACGAGCCAACACGCTTCTCTCTAACCCTAAGCCCGGCCGAGATACGGGGTACCACCGCTTGAACTTTAAACGGCCGTAGCTCGGGCGCCTTTGCTCGGATCGACTCGCCCTTTGAGTCGGTTGCTCCACCGGAGGGGACCTTTCGAACGAGCCAACCCGCATCTCTCTAACCCTAAGCCCGGGCGAGATACGGCGTACCACCGCCTGACTTTAAACGCCCGTAGCTCCGGCGCACTAAGTCCCAGGACTTCGCCCTTTGGGTCGGTTGCTCCACCGGAGGGGACCTTTACAACGAGCCAACCCGCGTCTCTCTAACCCCAAGCCCGGCCGAGATACGGCGGTCCCTCCGCGGATTTTCCCACGGCCGCAGCTCGGGCGCCTTTGCTCGGATCGACTCGCCCTTTGGGTCGGTTGCTCCACCGGAGGGGACCTTTCCAACGAGCCAACCCGCTTCTCTCTAACCCTAAGCCCGGGCGAGATACGGCGTACCACCGCCTGACCTTTAAACGCCTGTAACTCGGGCGCCTTTGCTCGGATGAACTCGTCCCTCGGGTCGGTTGCTCTACCGGAGCGGCCCTTTCCAACGAGCCAACCCGCTTCTCTCTAACCCTAAGCCCGGCCGAGATACGGGGTACCACCGCCTGACCTTTAAACGGCCGTAACTCGGGCGCCTTTGCTCGGATAAACTCGTCCCTCGGTTCGGTTGCTCTACCGGAGCGGCCCTTTCCAACGAGCCAACCCGCTTCTCTTTAACCCTTTCCCCGGCCGAGATACGACCCCGAGAACGGTGGCCCCTCTACCCGACCACAGTGCACCCGAGGCCGGCCTCGGACCCCCGAGGACGGTGGCCCCTCTACCCGACCACAGTGCACCCGAGGCCGGCCTCGGACCCCCGAGGACGGTGGCCCCTCTACCCGCCCACAGTGCACCCGAGGCCGGCCTCGGAACCCGCCACGGACACCCTGGAGCCCGTACCCGGCGCACCGTTCGGTCCCGGGCACCCACTCTTAAGCACTCCCCCCCGGCCTAAGCTCCATACTCCCGGCCCCTCTGGAGAACCAAACCGTTGGTCAACCCGAAACGATCTCCAACCGTTGGTCAACCCGAAAGTACTTCCAGCAGTTGGTCAACCCGAAAGTTTCTCCAGCCGTTGGTCAACCCCATCGACTTAGGTTCTGGAGCGTTCACTTCTCCAGCCGTTGGTCAACCCCATCGACTTAGGTTCTGGAGCGTTCACTTCTCCAGCCGTTGGTCAACCCCATCGACTTAGGTTCTGGACCGGCAATAAATACGTAAGATAGCATTTAAAAACGTTGAAAAAATAGATGCATTTGTTTAAAGCAAAGCATTTATTTACTTACCAGACTACAGTTGGGTTCATGTGAAACTGCAAAACACAAGCTTTACAATGATGTATCACACAGTCTGATTGGACTTTGTTTTGATTAAAAATTAAGAAATTTGTACATGCAACTTTACCATTGTGATTCACAGGCCTTGTGGCCTAAAACAGGCTCAACTGTAACTCTTCTCCTTCCTGTTAGGAACAACACACAGTAAAGTCACTCATATGTCTGTAAACTACACATACACACCTTTAATTTGATATAAAACAAAAGACAATAGCTTCAGATTTGACTGATATACAAAGATATTTGTACAGGCAATTTACCAAATGATTTACAGGCCTTTTGCAATGACCTCAACAAGGCCGATTTGACCCCTGTTATCTCGAGCTGTGAGTAACATACAACAATGAGCTTGGGTACCCGCGGCATCGTCAAGGTCACCAATACCACGGAGCGTCTACAACGCCCCGTTTCCGAGATATCGGCCAATGAACTGCCGGGCGCCGTATCTCGGCCGGGGAAGGTCCGACGGACTCGGGGCTTTCCGACGAGACCGACCGCGGGTCTGTGCGACCCCGGGGGCCCGAGATACTTCCGGTCGAAAATTCGAATTTCGTTACCGCGCTGCTGCGGCGCCCGGGGGTCCGGTGCCTTCGCCCTTCGGGTGGGAGGCTCCGCCGCGGGGGGCCTTTCGAACGAGCCCAACCGCGCGTCCCTAGCCCGTTCACTTCTCCAGCCGTTGGTCAACCCCATCGACTTAGGTTCTGGAGCGGCAATAAATACGTAAGATAGCATTTAAAAACGTTGAAAAAATAGATGCATTTGTTTAAAGCAAAGCATTTATTTACTTACCAGACTACAGTTGGGTTCATGTGAAACTGCAAAACACAAGCTTTACAATGATGTATCACACAGTCTGATTGGACTTTGTTTTGATTAAAAATTAAGAAATTTGTACATGCAACTTTACCATTGTGATTCACAGGCCTTGTGGCCTAAAACAGGCTCAACTGTAACTCTTCTCCTTCCTGTTAGGAACAACACACAGTAAAGTCACTCATTTGTCTGTAAAGTACACATACACACCTTTAATTTGATATAAAACAAAAGACAATAGCTTCAGATTTGACTGATATACACAGATTTTTGTACAAGCAATTTACCAAATAATTTACTGGCCTTTTTGCAATGACCTCAACAAGGCCGATTTGACCCCTGTTCCCTCGAGCTGTGAGTTACATACAACAATGAGCTTGGGTTCATGTGAAACTGCAAAACACAAGCATTACAATGATGTATCACACAATCTGATTGGACTTTGTTTTAATAAAAAACTAAGAAATTTGTACATGCAACTTTACCATTGTGATTCACAGGCCTTGTGGCCTAAAACAGGCTCAACTGTAACTCTTCTCCTTCCTGTTAGGCACAACACACAGTAAAGTCACTCATATGTCTGTAAACTACACATACACACCTTTAATTTGATATAAAACAAAAGACAATAGCGTCTACGACGCCCCGTTTCCGAGATATCGGCTAATGAACTGCCGGGCGCCGTATCTCGGCCGGGGAAGGTCCGACGGACTCGGGGCCGGGCTCGTCGGAAAGGTCTCGCCCTGGGCTTTCCGACGAGACCGACCGCGGGTCCGTGCGACCCCGGGGGCCCGAGATACTTCCGGTCGAAAATTCGAATTTCGTTACCGCGCTGCTCCGGCGCCCCGGGTCCGGTGCCTTCGCCCTTCGGGTGGGAGGCTCCGCCGCGGGGGGCCTTTCGAACGAGCCCAACCGCGCGTCCCTAGCCTTTTCCGGGGCCGAGATACGGCCGCCCCTCGCGGGATTTTCCCACGGCCGTTTCTCGGGCGCCTCGGGTCCGGGGCCTTCGCCCTTCGGGTCGGTCGCTCTGCCGGAGGGGGCCTTTCGATCGAGCCTACCCGCGAGCCTCTAGCCCCTTCCCCGGCCGAGATACAGCGGTCTATACCCGGATATTCCCACGGCCGTATCTCGGGCGCCCCGGGTCCGGGGCCTTCGCCCTTCGGGTCGGTCGCTCTGCCGGAGGGGAGCTTTCGAACGAGCCTACCCGCGAGCCTCTAGCCCTTTCCCCGGCCGAGATACGGCGGTCCCTCCCCGGATATTCCCAGGGGCGCAGCTCGGGCGCCTTTGCTCCGATCGACTCGCCATTTGGGTCGGTTGCTCCACGCGAGGGGACCTTTCGAACGAGCCCAACCGCGCGTCCCTAGCCCTTTCCGGGGCCGAGATACGGCCCCCCCTCGCGGGATTTTCCCACGGCCGTTTCTCGGGCGCCTCGGGTCCGGGGCCTTCGCCCTTCGGGTCGGTACCGTTCGACGGCGCACCGTTCGGTCCCGGGCACCCACTCTTAAGCACTCCCCCCCGGCCTAAGCTCCATACTCCCGGCCCCTCTGGAGAACCAAACCGTTGGTCAACCCGAAACGATCTCCAACCGTTGGTCAACCCGAAAGTACTTCCAGCAGTTGGTCAACCCGAAAGTTTCTCCAGCCGTTGGTCAACCCCATCGACTTAGGTTCTGGAGCGTTCACTTCTCCAGCCGTTGGTCAACCCCATCGACTTAGGTTCTGGAGCGGCAATAAATACATAAGATAGCATTTAAAAACGTTGAAAAAATAGATGCATTTGTTTAAAGCAAAGCATTTATTTACTTACCAGACTACAGTTGGGTTCATGTGAAACTGCAAAACACAAGCTTTACAATGATGTATCACACAGTCTGATTGGACTTTGTTTTGATTAAAAATTAAGAAATTTGTACATGCAACTTTACCATTGTGATTCACAGGCCTTATGGCCTAAAACAGGCTCAACTGTAACTCTTCTCCTTCCTGTTAGGAACAACACACAGTAAAGTCACTAATTTGTCTGTAAAGTACACATACACACCTTTAATTTGATATAAAACAAAAGACAATAGCTTCAGATTTGACTGATATACACAGATTTTTGTACAAGCAATTTACCAAATAATTTACTGGCCTTTTGCAATGACCTCAACAAGGCCGATTTGACCCCTGTTCCCTCGAGCTGTGAGTTACATACAACAATGAGCTTGGGTTCATGTGAAACTGCAAAACACAAGCATTACAATGATGTATCACACAATCTGATTGGACTTTGTTTTAATTAAAAATTAAGAAATTTGTACATGCAACTTTACCATTGTGATTCACAGGCCTTGTGGCCTAAAACAGGCTCAACTGTAACTCTTCTCCTTCCTGTTAGGAACAACACACAGTAAAGTCACTCATTTGTCTGTAAAGTACACATACACACCTTTAATTTGATATAAAACAAAAGACAATAGCTTCAGATTTGACTGATATACACAGATTTTTGGACAAGCAATTTACCAAATAATTTACTGGCCTTTTGCAATGACCTCAACAAGGCCGATTTGACCCCTGTTCCCTCGAGCTGTGAGTTACATACAACAATGAGCTTGGGTTCATGTGAAACTGCAAAACACAAGCATTACAATGATGTATCACACAATCTGATTGGACTTTGTTTTAATTAAAAATTAAGAAATTTGTACATGCAACTTTACCATTGTGATTCACAGGCCTTGTGGCCTTAAACAGGCTCAACTGTAACTCTTCTCCTTCCTGTTAGGCACAACACACAGTAAAGTCACTCATACGTCTGTAAACTACACATACACACCTTTAATTTGATGTAAAACAAAAGACAATAGCTTCAGATTTTACTGATATACAAAGATATTTGTACAGGCAATTTGCCAAATGATTTACAGGCCTTTTGCAATGACCTCAACAAGGCCGATTTGACCCCTGTTATCTCGAGCTGTGAGTAACATACAACAATGAGCTTGGGTACCCGCGGCATCGTCAAGGTCACCAATATCACGGAGCGTCTACGACGCCCCGTTTCCGAGATATCGGCCAATGAACTGCCGGGCGCCGTATCTCGGCCGGGGAAGGTCCGACGGACTCGGGGCCGGGCTCGTCGGAAAGGGTTCTCGCCCGGGGCTTTCCGACGAGACCGACCGCGGGTCCGTGCGACCTCGGGGGCCCGAGATACTTCCGGTCGAAAATTCGAATTTCGTTACCGCGCTGCTCCGGCGTCCCGGGTCCGGTGCCTTCGCCCTTCGGGTGGGAGGCTCCGCCGCGGGGGGCCTTTCGAACGAGCCCAACCGCGCGTCCCTAGCCCTTTCCGGGGCCGAGATACGGCCGCCCCTCGCGGGATTTTCCCACGGCCGTTTCTCGGGCGCCTCGGGTCCGGGGCCTTCGCCCTTCGGGTCGGTCGCTCTGCCGGAGGGGGCCTTTCGATCGAGCCTACCCGCGAGCCTCTAGCCCCTTCCCCGGCCGAGATACAGCGGTCTATACCCGGATATTCCCACGGCCGTATCTCGGGCGCCCCGGGTCCGGGGCCTTCGCCCTTCAGGTCGGTCGCTCTGCCGGAGGGGAGCTTTCGAACGAGCCTACCCGCGCGCCTCTAGCCCTTTCCCCGGCCGAGATACGGCGGTCCCTCCCCGGATATTCCCAGGGGCGCAGCTCGGGCGCCTTTGGTCCGATCGACTCGCCCTTTGGGTCGGTTGCTCCACGCGAGGGGACCTTTCGAACGAGCCTACCCGCGAGCCTCTAGCCCTTTCCCCGGCCGAGATACGGCGGTCCCTCCCCGGATATTCCCAGGGGCGCAGCTCGGGCGCCTTTGCTCCGATCGACTCGCCCTTTGGGTCGGTTGCTCCACGCGAGGGGACCTTTCGAACGAGCCTACCCGCGAGCCTCTAGCCCTTTCCCCGGCCGAGATACAACGGTCCCCCCTCGGATTTTCCCACGGCCGCAGCTCGGGCGCCTTTGCTCGGATCGACTCGCCCTTTGGGTCGGTTGCTCCCCCGGAGGGGACCTTTCCAACGAGCCGACCCGCGTCTCTCTAACCCCAAGCCCGGCAGAGATACGGCGGTCCCTCCGCGGATTTTCCCACGGCCGCAGCTCGGGCGCCTTTGCTCGGATCGACTCGCCCTTTGGGGCGGTTGCTCTACCGGAGCGGCCCTATCCAACGAGCCAACACGCTTCTCTCTAACCCTAAGCCCGGCCGAGATACGGGGTACCACCGCTTGAACTTTAAACGGCCGTAGCTCGGGCGCCTTTGCTCGGATCGACTCGCCCTTTGAGTCGGTTGCTCCACCGGAGGGGACCTTTCGAACGAGCCAACCCGCATCTCTCTAACCCTAAGCCCGGGCGAGATACGGCGTACCACCGCCTGACTTTAAACGCCCGTAGCTCCGGCGCACTAAGTCCCAGGACTTCGCCCTTTGGGTCGGTTGCTCCACTGGAGGGGACCTTTACAACGAGCCAACCCGCGTCTCTCTAACCCCAAGCCCGGCCGAGATACGGCGGTCCCTCCGCGGATTTTCCCACGGCCGCAGCTCGGGCGCCTTTGCTCGGATCGACTCGCCCTTTGGGTCGGTTGCTCCACCGGAGGGGACCTTTCCAACGAGCCAACCCGCTTCTCTCTAACCCTAAGCCCGGGCGAGATACGGCGTACCACCGCCTGACCTTTAAACGCCTGTAACTCGGGCGCCTTTGCTCGGATGAACTCGTCCCTCGGGTCGGTTGCTCTACCGGAGCGGCCCTTTCCAACGAGCCATCCCGCTTCTCTCTAACCCTAAGCCCGGCCGAGATACGGGGTACCACCGCCTGACCTTTAAACGGCCGTAACTCGGGCGCCTTTGCTCGGATCGACTCGCCCTTCGGGTGGGTGGCTCCGCCGCGGGGGGCCTTTCGAACGAGCCCACCCGCGCGTCCCTAGCCCTTTCCGGGGCCGAGAAACGGCCGGCCACCGCGGGATTTTCCCACGGCCGTTTCTCGGGCGCCTCGGGTCCGGGGCCTTCGCCCTTCGGGTCGGCGGCTCCGCCCGAGGGGCCCTTTCCGAGGAGCCCTCCCTCGAGTCTCTGGCCCTTTCCCGTGCCGAGATACGGCGGATCGTCGCGGAATTTTCGCTCGTCCGGAGCTCCGGCGCCCCTAGCGTCCGCCTCGGAGGTCGCCCGGACGCGCGGCCGGTCTCGTTCGAAAGGTCCGTCGCGGGGCTTTCCGACGAGCCAGGCCTCGAGTCCGTGCGACCCCGCCCGCCGGAGATACGTCCGGTCGAAGCTCGCGGAGATTCCGACGGCCGTATCTCGGGCGCCCCGGGTCCGGGGCCTTCGCCCTTCGGGTCGGTCGCTCTGCCGGAGGGGGCCTTTCGATCGAGCCGACCCGCGAGCCTCTAGCCCCTTCCCCGGCCGAGATACGGCGGTCTATGCCCGGATTTTCCCACGTCCGTATCTCGGGCGCCCCGGATCCGGGGCCTTCGCCCTTCGGGTCGTTCGCTCTGCCGGAGGGGAGCTTTCAAACGAGCCTACCCGCGAGCCTCTAGCCCTTTCCCCGGCCGAGATACGGCGGTCCCTCCCCGGATTTTCCCAGGGGCGCAGCTCGGGCGCCTTTGCTCCGATCGACTCGCCCTTTGGGTCGGTTGCTCCACGCGAGGGGACCTTTCGAACGAGCCAACCCGCGAGCCTCTGGCCCTTTCCCCGGCCGAGATACGACGGTCCCCCCGCGGATTTTCCCACGGCCGCAGCTCGGGCGCCTTTGCTCGGATCGACTCGCCCTTTGGGTCGGTTGCTCCACCGGAGGGGACCTTTCCAACGAGGCGACCCGCGTCTCTCTAACCCCAAGCCCGGCAGAGATACGACGGTCCCTCCGCGGATTTTCCCACGGCCGCAGCTCGGGCGCCTTTGCTCGGATCGACTCGCCCTTTGAGTCGGTTGCTCCACTGAAGGGGACCTTTCCAACGAGCCAACCCGCTTCTCTCTAACCCTAAGCCCGGGCGAGATACGGCGTACCACCGCCTGACATTTAAATGCCTGTAACTCGGGCGCCTTTGCTCGGATGAACTCGTCCCTCGGGTCGGTTGCTCTACCGGAGCGGCCCTTTCCAACGAGCCATCCCGCTTCTCTCTAACCCTAAGCCCGGCCGAGATACGGGGTACCACCGCCTGACCTTTAAACGGCCGTAACTCGGGCGCCTTTGCTCGGATAAACTCGTCCCTCGGGTCGGTTGCTCTACCGGAGCGGCCCATTCCAACGAGCCATCCCGCTTCTCTCTAACCCTAAGCCCGGCCGAGATACGGGGTACCACCGCCTGACCTTTAAACGGCCGTAACTCGGGCGCCTTTGCTCGGATAAACTCGTCCCTCGGGTCGGTTGCTCTACCGGAGCGGCCCTTTCCAACGAGCCAACCCGCTTCTCTCTAACCCTTTCCCCGGCCGAGATACGACCCCGAGAACGGTGGCCCCTCTACCCGACCACAGTGCACCCGAGGCCGGCCTCGGACCCCCGAGGACGGTGGCCCCTCTACCCGACCACAGTGCACCCGAGGCCGGCCTCGGACCCCCGAGGACGGTGGCCCCTCTACCCGCCCACAGTGCACCCGAGGCCGGCCTCGGAACCCGCCACGGCCACCCTGGAGCCCGTACCCGGCGCACCGTTCGGTCCCGGGCACCCACTCTTAAGCACTCCCCCCCCCCCGGCCTAAGCTCCATACTCCCGGCCCCTCTGGAGAACCAAACCGTTGGTCAACCCGAAACGATCTCCAACCGTTGGTCAACCCGAAAGTACTTCCAGCAGTTGGTCAACCCGAAAGTTTCTCCAGCCGTTGGTCAACCCCATCGACTTAGGTTCTGGAGCGTTCACTTCTCCAGCCGTTGGTCAACCCCATCGACTTAGGTTCTGGAGCGTTCACTTCTCCAGCCGTTGGTCAACCCCATCGACTTAGGTTCTGGAGCGGCAATAAATACGTAAGATAGCATTTAAAAACGTTTAAAAATAGATGCATTTGTTTAAAGCAAAGCATTTATTTACTTACCAGACTACAGTTGGGTTCATGTAAAACTGCAAAACACAAGCTTTACAATGATGTATCACACAGTCTGATTGGACTTTGTTTTGATTAAAAATTAAGAAATTTGTACATGCAACTTTACCATTGTGATTCACAGGCCTTGTGGCCTAAAACAGGCTCAACTGTAACTCTTCTCCTTCCTGTTAGGAACAACACACAGTAAAGTCACTCATTTGTCTGTAAAGTACACATACACACCTTTAATTTGATATAAAACAAAAGACAATAGCTTCAGATTTGACTGATATACACAGATTTTTGTACAGGCAATTTACCAAATAATTTACTGGCCTTTTGCAATGACCTCAACAAGGCCGATTTGACCCCTGTTCCCTCGAGCTGTGAGTTACATACAACAATGAGCTTGGGTTCATGTGGAACTGCAAAACACAAGCATTACAATGATGTATCACACAATCTGATTGGACTTTGTTTTAATTAAAAATTAAGAAATTTGTACATGCAACTTTACCATTGTGATTCACAGGCCTTGTGGCCTAAAACAGGCTCAACTGTAACTCTTCTCCTTCCTGTTAGGAACAACACACAGTAAAGTCACTCATATGTCTGTAAAGTACACATACACACCTTTAATTTGATATAAAACAAAAGACAATAGCTTCAGATTTGACTGATATACAAAGATATTTGTACATGCAGTTTACCAAATGATTTACAGGCCTTTTGCAATGACCTCAACAAGGCCGATTTGACCCCTGTTCCATCGAGCTGTGAGTAACATACAACAATGAGCTTGGGTACCCGCGGCATCGTCAAGGTCACCAATACCACGGAGCGTCTACGACGCCCCGTTTCCGAGATATCGGCCAATGAACTGCCGGGCGCCGTATCTCGGCCGGGGAAGGTCCGAAGGACTCGGGGCCGGGCTCGTCGGAAAGGTCTCGCCCGGGGCTTTCCGACGAGACCGACCGCGGGTCCGTGCGACCCCGGGGGCCCGAGATACTTCCGGTCGAAAATTCGAATTTCGTTACCGCGCTGCTCCGGCGCCCCGGGTCCGGGGCCTTCGCCCTTCGGGTGGGTGGCTCCGCCGCGGGGGGCCTTTCGAACGAGCCCACCCGCGCGTCCCTAGCCCTTTCCGGGGCCGAGATACGGCCGGCCACCGCGGGATTTTCCCACGGCCGTTTCTCGGGCGCCTCGGGTCCGGGGCCTTCGCCCTTCGGGTCGGCGGCTCCGCCCGAGGGGCCCTTTCCGAGGAGCCCTCCCTCGAGTCTCTGGCCCTTTCCCGTGCCGAGATACGGCGGATCGTCGCGGAATTTTCGCTCGTCCGGAGCTCCGGCGCCCCTAGCGTCCGCCTCGGAGGTCGCCCGGACTCGTTCGAAAGGTCCGTCGCGGGGCTTTCCGACGAGCCAGGCCTCGAGTCCGTGCGACCCCGCCCGCCGGAGATACGTCCGGTCGAAGCTCGCGGAGATTCCGACGGCCGTATCTCGGGCGCCCCGGGTCCGGGGCCTTCGCCCTTCGGGTCGGTCGCTCTGACGGAGGGGGCCTTTCGATCGAGCCGACCCGCGAGCCTCTAGCCCCTTCCCCGGCCGAGATACGGCGGTCTATGCCCGGATTTTCCCACGTCCGTATCTCGGGCGCCCCGGATCCGGGGCCTTCGCCCTTCGGGTCGTTCGCTCTGCCGGAGGGGAGCTTTCGAACGAGCCTACCCGCGAGCCTCTAGCCCTTTCCCCGGCCGAGATACGGCGGTCCCTCCCCGGATTTTCCCAGGGGCGCAGCTCGGGCGCCTTTGCTCCGATCGACTCGCCCTTTGGGTCGGTTGCTCCACGCGAGGGGACCTTTCGAACGAGCCAACCCGCGAGCCTCTGGCCCTTTCCCCGGCCGAGATACAACGGTCCCCCCGCGGATTTTCCCACGGCCGCAGCTCGGGCGCCTTTGCTCGGATCGACTCGCCCTTTGGGTCGGTTGCTCCACCGGAGGGGACCTTTCCAACGAGGCGACCCGCGTCTCTCTAACCCCAAGCCCAGCAGAGATACGACGGTCCCTCCGCGGATTTTCCCACGGCCGCAGCTCGGGCGCCTTTGCTCGGATCGACTCGCCCTTTGAGTCGGTTGCTCCACTGAAGGGGACCTTTCCAACGAGCCAACCCGCTTCTCTCTAACCCTAAGCCCGGGCGAGATACGGCGTACCACCGCCTGACATTTAAACGCCTGTAACTCGGGCGCCTTTGCTCGGATGAACTCGTCCCTCGGGTCGGTTGCTCTACCGGAGCGGCCCTTTCCAACGAGCCATCCCGCTTCTCTCTAACCCTAAGCCCGGCCGAGATACGGGGTACCACCGCCTGACCTTTAAACGGCCGTAACTCGGGCGCCTTTGCTCGGATAAACTCGTCCCTCGGGTCGGTTGCTCTACCGGAGCGGCCCATTCCAACGAGCCATCCCGCTTCTCTCTAACCCTAAGCCCGGCCGAGATACGGGGTACCACCGCCTGACCTTTAAACGGCCGTAACTCGGGCGCCTTTGCTCGGATAAACTCGTCCCTCGGGTCGGTTGCTCTACCGGAGCGGCCCTTTCCAACGAGCCAACCCGCTTCTCTCTAACCCTTTCCCCGGCCGAGATACGACCCCGAGAACGGTGGCCCCTCTACCCGACCACAGTGCACCCGAGGCCGGCCTCGGACCCCCGAGGACGGTGGCCCCTCTACCCGACCACAGTGCACCCGAGGCCGGCCTCGGACCCCCGAGGACGGTGGCCCCTCTACCCGCCCACAGTGCACCCGAGGCCGGCCTCGGAACCCGCCACGGCCACCCTGGAGCCCGTACCCGGCGCACCGTTCGGTCCCGGGCACCCACTCTTAAGCACTCCCCCCCGGCCTAAGCTCCATACTCCCGGCCCCTCTGGAGAACCAAACCGTTGGTCAACCCGAAACGATCTCCAACCGTTGGTCAACCCGAAAGTACTTCCAGCAGTTGGTCAACCCGAAAGTTTCTCCAGCCGTTGGTCAACCCCATCGACTTAGGTTCTGGAGCGTTCACTTCTCCAGCCGTTGGTCAACCCCATCGACTTAGGTTCTGGAGCGTTCACTTCTCCAGCCGTTGGTCAACCCCATCGACTTAGGTTCTGGAGCGGCAATAAATACGTAAGATAGCATTTAAAAACGTTTAAAAATAGATGCATTTGTTTAAAGCAAAGCATTTATTTACTTACCAGACTACATAGTTGGGTTCATGTGAAACTGCAAAACACAAGCTTTACAATGATGTATCACACAGTCTGATTGGACTTTGTTTTGATTAAAAATTAAGAAATTTGTACATGCAACTTTACCATTGTGATTCACAGGCCTTGTGGCCTAAAACAGGCTCAACTGTAACTCTTCTCCTTCCTGTTAGGAACAACACACAGTAAAGTCACTCATTTGTCTGTAAAGTACACATACACACCTTTAATTTGATATAAAACAAAAGACAATAGCTTCAGATTTGACTGATATACACAGATTTTTGTACAGGCAATTTACCAAATAATTTACTGGCCTTTTGCAATGACCTCAACAAGGCCGATTTGACCCCTGTTCCCTCGAGCTGTGAGTTACATACAACAATGAGCTTGGGTTCATGTGGAACTGCAAAACACAAGCATTACAATGATGTATCACACAATCTGATTGGACTTTGTTTTAATTAAAAATTAAGAAATTTGTACATGCAACTTTACCATTGTGATTCACAGGCCTTGTGGCCTAAAACAGGCTCAACTGTAACTCTTCTCCTTCCTGTTAGGAACAACACACAGTAAAGTCACTCATATGTCTGTAAAGTACACATACACACCTTTAATTTGATATAAAACAAAAGACAATAGCTTCAGATTTGACTGATATACAAAGATATTTGTACATGCAGTTTACCAAATGATTTACAGGCCTTTTGCAATGACCTCAACAAGGCCGATTTGACCCCTGTTCCATCGAGCTGTGAGTAACATACAACAATGAGCTTGGGTACCCGCGGCATCGTCAAGGTCACCAATACCACGGAGCGTCTACGACGCCCCGTTTCCGAGATATCGGCCAATGAACTGCCGGGCGCCGTATCTCGGCCGGGGAAGGTCCGAAGGACTCGGGGCCGGGCTCGTCGGAAAGGTCTCGCCCGGGGCTTTCCGACGAGACCGACCGCGGGTCCGTGCGACCCCGGGGGCCCGAGATACTTCCGGTCGAAAATTCGAATTTCGTTACCGCGCTGCTCCGGCGCCCCGGGTCCGGGGCCTTCGCCCTTCGGGTGGGTGGCTCCGCCGCGGGGGGCCTTTCGAACGAGCCCACCCGCGCGTCCCTAGCCCTTTCCGGGGCCGAGATACGGCCGGCCACCGCGGGATTTTCCCACGGCCGTTTCTCGGGCGCCTCGGGTCCGGGGCCTTCGCCCTTCGGGTCGGCGGCTCCGCCCGAGGGGCCCTTTCCGAGGAGCCCTCCCTCGAGTCTCTGGCCCTTTCCCGTGCCGAGATACGGCGGATCGTCGCGGAATTTTCGCTCGTCCGGAGCTCCGGCGCCCCTAGCGTCCGCCTCGGAGGTCGCCCGGACGCGCGGCCGGTCTCGTTCGAAAGGTCCGTCGCGGGGCTTTCCGACGAGCCAGGCCTCGAGTCCGTGCGACCCCGCCCGCCGGAGATACGTCCGGTCGAAACTCGCGGAGATTCCGACGGCCGTATCTCGGGCGCCCCGGGTCCGGGGCCTTCGCCCTTCGGGTCGGTCGCTCTGCCGGAGGGGGCCTTTCGATCGAGCCGACCCGCGAGCCTCTAGCCCCTTCCCCGGCCGAGATACGGCGGTCTATGCCCGGATTTTCCCACGTCCGTATCTCGGGCGCCCCGGATCCGGGGCCTTCGCCCTACGGGTCGTTCGCTCTGCCGGAGGGGAGCTTTCGAACGAGCCTACCCGCGAGCCTCTAGCCCTTTCCCCGGCCGAGATACGGCGGTCCCTCCCCGGATTTTCCCAGGGGCGCAGCTCGGGCGCCTTTGCTCCGATCGACTCGCCCTTTGGGTCGGTTGCTCCACGCGAGGGGACCTTTCGAACGAGCCAACCCGCGAGCCTCTGGCCCTTTCCCCGGCCGAGATACAACGGTCCCCCCGCGGATTTTCCCACGGCCGCAGCTCGGGCGCCTTTGCTCGGATCGACTCGCCCTTTGGGTCGATTGCTCCACTGGAGGGGACCTTTCCAACGAGCCAACCAGCTTCTCTCTAACCCTAAGCCCGGGCGAGATACGGCGTACCACCGCCTGACATTTAAACGCCTGTAACTCGGGCGCCTTTGCTCGGATGAACTCGTCCCTCGGGTCGGTTGCTCTACCGGAGCGTCCCTTTCCAACGAGCCATCCCGCTTCTCTCTAACCCTAAGCCCGGCCGAGATACGGGGTACCACCGCCTGACCTTTAAACGGCCGTAACTCGGGCGCCTTTGCTCGGATAAACTCGTCCCTCGGGTCGGTTGCTCTACCGGAGCGGCCCATTCCAACGAGCCATCCCGCTTCTCTCTAACCCTAAGCCCGGCCGAGATACGGGGTACCACCGCCTGACCTTTAAACGGCCGTAACTCGGGCGCCTTTGCTCGGATAAACTCGTCCCTCGGGTCGGTTGCTCTACCGGAGCGGCCCTTTCCAACGAGCCAACCCGCTTCTCTCTAACCCTTTCCCCGGCCGAGATACGACCCCGAGAACGGTGGCCCCTCTACCCGACCACAGTGCACCCGAGGCCGGCCTCGGACCCCCGAGGACGGTGGCCCCTCTACCCGACCACAGTGCACCCGAGGCCGGCCTCGGACCCCCGAGGACGGTGGCCCCTCTACCCGCCCACAGTGCACCCGAGGCCGGCCTCGGAACCCGCCACGGCCACCCTGGAGCCCGTACCCGGCGCACCGTTCGGTCCCGGGCACCCACTCTTAAGCACTCCCCCCCGGCCTAAGCTCCATACTCCCGGCCCCTCTGGAGAACCAAACCGTTGGTCAACCCGAAACGATCTCCAACCGTTGGTCAACCCGAAAGTACTTCCAGCAGTTGGTCAACCCGAAAGTTTCTCCAGCCGTTGGTCAACCCCATCGACTTAGGTTCTGGAGCGTTCACTTCTCCAGCCGTTGGTCAACCCCATCGACTTAGGTTCTGGAGCGTTCACTTCTCCAGCCGTTGGTCAACCCCATCGACTTAGGTTCTGGAGCGGCAATAAATACGTAAGATAGCATTTAAAAACGTTTAAAAATAGATGCATTTGTTTAAAGCAAAGCATTTATTTACTTACCAGACTACATAGTTGGGTTCATGTGAAACTGCAAAACACAAGCTTTACAATGATGTATCACACAGTCTGATTGGACTTTGTTTTGATTAAAAATTAAGAAATTTGTACATGCAACTTTACCATTGTGATTCACAGGCCTTGTGGCCTAAAACAGGCTCAACTGTAACTCTTCTCCTTCCTGTTAGGAACAACACACAGTAAAGTCACTCATTTGTCTGTAAAGTACACATACACACCTTTAATTTGATATAAAACAAAAGACAATAGCTTCAGATTTGACTGATATACACAGATTTTTGTACAGGCAATTTACCAAATAATTTACTGGCCTTTTGCAATGACCTCAACAAGGCCGATTTGACCCCTGTTCCCTCGAGCTGTGAGTTACATACAACAATGAGCTTGGGTTCATGTGGAACTGCAAAACACAAGCATTACAATGATGTATCACACAATCTGATTGGACTTTGTTTTAATTAAAAATTAAGAAATTTGTACATGCAACTTTACCATTGTGATTCACAGGCCTTGTGGCCTAAAACAGGCTCAACTGTAACTCTTCTCCTTCCTGTTAGGAACAACACACAGTAAAGTCACTCATATGTCTGTAAAGTACACATACACACCTTTAATTTGATATAAAACAAAAGACAATAGCTTCAGATTTGACTGATATACAAAGATATTTGTACATGCAGTTTACCAAATGATTTACAGGCCTTTTGCAATGACCTCAACAAGGCCGATTTGACCCCTGTTCCATCGAGCTGTGAGTAACATACAACAATGAGCTTGGGTACCCGCGGCATCGTCAAGGTCACCAATACCACGGAGCGTCTACGACGCCCCGTTTCCGAGATATCGGCCAATGAACTGCCGGGCGCCGTATCTCGGCCGGGGAAGGTCCGAAGGACTCGGGGCCGGGCTCGTCGGAAAGGTCTCGCCCGGGGCTTTCCGACGAGACCGACCGCGGGTCCGTGCGACCCCGGGGGCCCGAGATACTTCCGGTCGAAAATTCGAATTTCGTTACCGCGCTGCTCCGGCGCCCCGGGTCCGGGGCCTTCGCCCTTCGGGTGGGTGGCTCCGCCGCGGGGGGCCTTTCGAACGAGCCCACCCGCGCGTCCCTAGCCCTTTCCGGGGCCGAGATACGGCCGGCCACCGCGGGATTTTCCCACGGCCGTTTCTCGGGCGCCTCGGGTCCGGGGCCTTCGCCCTTCGGGTCGGCGGCTCCGCCCGAGGGGCCCTTTCCGAGGAGCCCTCCCTCGAGTCTCTGGCCCTTTCCCGTGCCGAGATACGGCGGATCGTCGCGGAATTTTCGCTCGTCCGGAGCTCCGGCGCCCCTAGCGTCCGCCTCGGAGGTCGCCCGGACGCGCGGCCGGTCTCGTTCGAAAGGTCCGTCGCGGGGCTTTCCGACGAGCCTGGCCTCGAGTCCGTGCGACCCCGCCCGCCGGAGATACGTCCGGTCGAAACTCGCGGAGATTCCGACGGCCGTATCTCGGGCGCCCCGGGTCCGGGGCCTTCGCCCTTCGGGTCGGTCGCTCTGCCGGAGGGGGCCTTTCGATCGAGCCGACCCGCGAGCCTCTAGCCCCTTCCCCGGCCGAGATACGGCGGTCTATGCCCGGATTTTCCCACGTCCGTATCTCGGGCGCCCCGGATCCGGGGCCTTCGCCCTACGGGTCGTTCGCTCTGCCGGAGGGGAGCTTTCGAACGAGCCTACCCGCGAGCCTCTAGCCCTTTCCCCGGCCGAGATACGGCGGTCCCTCCCCGGATTTTCCCAGGGGCGCAGCTCGGGCGCCTTTGCTCCGATCGACTCGCCCTTTGGGTCGGTTGCTCCACGCGAGGGGACCTTTCGAACGAGCCAACCCGCGAGCCTCTGGCCCTTTCCCCGGCCGAGATACAACGGTCCCCCCGCGGATTTTCCCACGGCCGCAGCTCGGGCGCCTTTGCTCGGATCGACTCGCCCTTTGGGTCGATTGCTCCACTGGAGGGGACCTTTCCAACGAGCCAACCAGCTTCTCTCTAACCCTAAGCCCGGGCGAGATACGGCGTACCACCGCCTGACATTTAAACGCCTGTAACTCGGGCGCCTTTGCTCGGATGAACTCGTCCCTCGGGTCGGTTGCTCTACCGGAGCGTCCCTTTCCAACGAGCCATCCCGCTTCTCTCTAACCCTAAGCCCGGCCGAGATACGGGGTACCACCGCCTGACCTTTAAACGGCCGTAACTCGGGCGCCTTTGCTCGGATAAACTCGTCCCTCGGGTCGGTTGCTCTACCGGAGCGGCCCATTCCAACGAGCCATCCCGCTTCTCTCTAACCCTAAGCCCGGCCGAGATACGGGGTACCACCGCCTGACCTTTAAACGGCCGTAACTCGGGCGCCTTTGCTCGGATAAACTCGTCCCTCGGGTCGGTTGCTCTACCGGAGCGGCCCTTTCCAACGAGCCAACCCGCTTCTCTCTAACCCTTTCCCCGGCCGAGATACGACCCCGAGAACGGTGGCCCCTCTACCCGACCACAGTGCACCCGAGGCCGGCCTCGGACCCCCGAGGACGGTGGCCCCTCTACCCGACCACAGTGCACCCGAGGCCGGCCTCGGACCCCCGAGGACGGTGGCCCCTCTACCCGCCCACAGTGCACCCGAGGCCGGCCTCGGAACCCGCCACGGCCACCCTGGAGCCCGTACCCGGCGCACCGTTCGGTCCCGGGCACCCACTCTTAAGCACTCCCCCCCGGCCTAAGCTCCATACTCCCGGCCCCTCTGGAGAACCAAACCGTTGGTCAACCCGAAACGATCTCCAACCGTTGGTCAACCCGAAAGTACTTCCAGCAGTTGGTCAACCCGAAAGTTTCTCCAGCCGTTGGTCAACCCCATCGACTTAGGTTCTGGAGCGTTCACTTCTCCAGCCGTTGGTCAACCCCATCGACTTAGGTTCTGGAGCGTTCACTTCTCCAGCCGTTGGTCAACCCCATCGACTTAGGTTCTGGAGCGGCAATAAATACGTAAGATAGCATTTAAAAACGTTTAAAAATAGATGCATTTGTTTAAAGCAAAGCATTTATTTACTTACCAGACTACATAGTTGGGTTCATGTGAAACTGCAAAACACAAGCTTTACAATGATGTATCACACAGTCTGATTGGACTTTGTTTTGATTAAAAATTAAGAAATTTGTACATGCAACTTTACCATTGTGATTCACAGGCCTTGTGGCCTAAAACAGGCTCAACTGTAACTCTTCTCCTTCCTGTTAGGAACAACACACAGTAAAGTCACTCATTTGTCTGTAAAGTACACATACACACCTTTAATTTGATATAAAACAAAAGACAATAGCTTCAGATTTGACTGATATACACAGATTTTTGTACAGGCAATTTACCAAATAATTTACTGGCCTTTTGCAATGACCTCAACAAGGCCGATTTGACCCCTGTTCCCTCGAGCTGTGAGTTACATACAACAATGAGCTTGGGTTCATGTGGAACTGCAAAACACAAGCATTACAATGATGTATCACACAATCTGATTGGACTTTGTTTTAATTAAAAATTAAGAAATTTGTACATGCAACTTTACCATTGTGATTCACAGGCCTTGTGGCCTAAAACAGGCTCAACTGTAACTCTTCTCCTTCCTGTTAGGAACAACACACAGTAAAGTCACTCATATGTCTGTAAAGTACACATACACACCTTTAATTTGATATAAAACAAAAGACAATAGCTTCAGATTTGACTGATATACAAAGATATTTGTACATGCAGTTTACCAAATGATTTACAGGCCTTTTGCAATGACCTCAACAAGGCCGATTTGACCCCTGTTCCATCGAGCTGTGAGTAACATACAACAATGAGCTTGGGTACCCGCGGCATCGTCAAGGTCACCAATACCACGGAGCGTCTACGACGCCCCGTTTCCGAGATATCGGCCAATGAACTGCCGGGCGCCGTATCTCGGCCGGGGAAGGTCCGAAGGACTCGGGGCCGGGCTCGTCGGAAAGGTCTCGCCCGGGGCTTTCCGACGAGACCGACCGCGGGTCCGTGCGACCCCGGGGGCCCGAGATACTTCCGGTCGAAAATTCGAATTTCGTTACCGCGCTGCTCCGGCGCCCCGGGTCCGGGGCCTTCGCCCTTCGGGTGGGTGGCTCCGCCGCGGGGGGCCTTTCGAACGAGCCCACCCGCGCGTCCCTAGCCCTTTCCGGGGCCGAGATACGGCCGGCCACCGCGGGATTTTCCCACGGCCGTTTCTCGGGCGCCTCGGGTCCGGGGCCTTCGCCCTTCGGGTCGGCGGCTCCGCCTGAGGGGCCCTTTCCGAGGAGCCCTCCCTCGAGTCTCTGGCCCTTTCCCGTGCCGAGATACGGCGGATCGTCGCGGAATTTTCGCTCGTCCGGAGCTCCGGCGCCCCTAGCGTCCGCCTCGGAGGTCTCCCGGACGCGCGGCCGGTCTCGTTCGAAAGGTCCGTCGCGGGGCTTTCCGACGAGCCAGGCCTCGAGTCCGTGCGACCCCGCCCGCCGGAGATACGTCCGGTCGAAACTCGCGGAGATTCCGACGGCCGTATCTCGGGCGCCCCGGGTCCGGGGCCTTCGCCCTTCGGGTCGGTCGCTCTGCCGGAGGGGGCCTTTCGATCGAGCCGACCCGCGAGCCTCTAGCCCCTTCCCCGGCCGAGATACGGCGGTCTATGCCCGGATTTTCCCACGTCCGTATCTCGGGCGCCCCGGATCCGGGGCCTTCGCCCTACGGGTCGTTCGCTCTGCCGGAGGGGAGCTTTCGAACGAGCCTACCCGCGAGCCTCTAGCCCTTTCCCCGGCCGAGATACGGCGGTCCCTCCCCGGATTTTCCCAGGGGCGCAGCTCGGGCGCCTTTGCTCCGATCGACTCGCCCTTTGGGTCGGTTGCTCCACGCGAGGGGACCTTTCGAACGAGCCAACCCGCGAGCCTCTGGCCCTTTCCCCGGCCGAGATACAACGGTCCCCCCGCGGATTTTCCCACGGCCGCAGCTCGGGCGCCTTTGCTCGGATCGACTCGCCCTTTGGGTCGATTGCTCCACTGGAGGGGACCTTTCCAACGAGCCAACCAGCTTCTCTCTAACCCTAAGCCCGGGCGAGATACGGCGTACCACCGCCTGACATTTAAACGCCTGTAACTCGGGCGCCTTTGCTCGGATGAACTCGTCCCTCGGGTCGGTTGCTCTACCGGAGCGGCCCTTTCCAACGAGCCATCCCGCTTCTCTCTAACCCTAAGCCCGGCCGAGATACGGGGTACCACCGCCTGACCTTTAAACGGCCGTAACTCGGGCGCCTTTGCTCGGATAAACTCGTCCCTCGGGTCGGTTGCTCTACCGGAGCGGCCCATTCCAACGAGCCATCCCGCTTCTCTCTAACCCTAAGCCCGGCCGAGATACGGGGTACCACCGCCTGACCTTTAAACGGCCGTAACTCGGGCGCCTTTGCTCGGATAAACTCGTCCCTCGGGTCGGTTGCTCTACCGGAGCGGCCCTTTCCAACGAGCCAACCCGCTTCTCTCTAACCCTTTCCCCGGCCGAGATACGACCCCGAGAACGGTGGCCCCTCTACCCGACCACAGTGCACCCGAGGCCGGCCTCGGACCCCCGAGGACGGTGGCCCCTCTACCCGACCACAGTGCACCCGAGGCCGGCCTCGGACCCCCGAGGACGGTGGCCCCTCTACCCGCCCACAGTGCACCCGAGGCCGGCCTCGGAACCCGCCACGGCCACCCTGGAGCCCGTACCCGGCGCACCGTTCGGTCCCGGGCACCCACTCTTAAGCACTCCCCCCCGGCCTAAGCTCCATACTCCCGGCCCCTCTGGAGAACCAAACCGTTGGTCAACCCGAAACGATCTCCAACCGTTGGTCAACCCGAAAGTACTTCCAGCAGTTGGTCAACCCGAAAGTTTCTCCAGCCGTTGGTCAACCCCATCGACTTAGGTTCTGGAGCGTTCACTTCTCCAGCCGTTGGTCAACCCCATCGACTTAGGTTCTGGAGCGTTCACTTCTCCAGCCGTTGGTCAACCCCATCGACTTAGGTTCTGGAGCGGCAATAAATACGTAAGATAGCATTTAAAAACGTTTAAAAATAGATGCATTTGTTTAAAGCAAAGCATTTATTTACTTACCAGACTACATAGTTGGGTTCATGTGAAACTGCAAAACACAAGCTTTACAATGATGTATCACACAGTCTGATTGGACTTTGTTTTGATTAAAAATTAAGAAATTTGTACATGCAACTTTACCATTGTGATTCACAGGCCTTGTGGCCTAAAACAGGCTCAACTGTAACTCTTCTCCTTCCTGTTAGGAACAACACACAGTAAAGTCACTCATTTGTCTGTAAAGTACACATACACACCTTTAATTTGATATAAAACAAAAGACAATAGCTTCAGATTTGACTGATATACACAGATTTTTGTACAGGCAATTTACCAAATAATTTACTGGCCTTTTGCAATGACCTCAACAAGGCCGATTTGACCCCTGTTCCCTCGAGCTGTGAGTTACATACAACAATGAGCTTGGGTTCATGTGGAACTGCAAAACACAAGCATTACAATGATGTATCACACAATCTGATTGGACTTTGTTTTAATTAAAAATTAAGAAATTTGTACATGCAACTTTACCATTGTGATTCACAGGCCTTGTGGCCTAAAACAGGCTCAACTGTAACTCTTCTCCTTCCTGTTAGGAACAACACACAGTAAAGTCACTCATATGTCTGTAAAGTACACATACACACCTTTAATTTGATATAAAACAAAAGACAATAGCTTCAGATTTGACTGATATACAAAGATATTTGTACATGCAGTTTACCAAATGATTTACAGGCCTTTTGCAATGACCTCAACAAGGCCGATTTGACCCCTGTTCCATCGAGCTGTGAGTAACATACAACAATGAGCTTGGGTACCCGCGGCATCGTCAAGGTCACCAATACCACGGAGCGTCTACGACGCCCCGTTTCCGAGATATCGGCCAATGAACTGCCGGGCGCCGTATCTCGGCCGGGGAAGGTCCGAAGGACTCGGGGCCGGGCTCGTCGGAAAGGTCTCGCCCGGGGCTTTCCGACGAGACCGACCGCGGGTCCGTGCGACCCCGGGGGCCCGAGATACTTCCGGTCGAAAATTCGAATTTCGTTACCGCGCTGCTCCGGCGCCCCGGGTCCGGGGCCTTCGCCCTTCGGGTGGGTGGCTCCGCCGCGGGGGGCCTTTCGAACGAGCCCACCCGCGCGTCCCTAGCCCTTTCCGGGGCCGAGATACGGCCGGCCACCGCGGGATTTTCCCACGGCCGTTTCTCGGGCGCCTCGGGTCCGGGGCCTTCGCCCTTCGGGTCGGCGGCTCCGCCCGAGGGGCCCTTTCCGAGGAGCCCTCCCTCGAGTCTCTGGCCCTTTCCCGTGCCGAGATACGGCGGATCGTCGCGGAATTTTCGCTCGTCCGGAGCTCCGGCGCCCCTAGCGTCCGCCTCGGAGGTCGCCCGGACGCGCGGCCGGTCTCGTTCGAAAGGTCCGTCGCGGGGCTTTCCGACGAGCCAGGCCTCGAGTCCGTGCGACCCCGCCCGCCGGAGATACGTCCGGTCGAAACTCGCGGAGATTCCGACGGCCGTATCTCGGGCGCCCCGGGTCCGGGGCCTTCGCCCTTCGGGTCGGTCGCTCTGCCGGAGGGGGCCTTTCGATCGAGCCGACCCGCGAGCCTCTAGCCCCTTCCCCGGCCGAGATACGGCGGTCTATGCCCGGATTTTCCCACGTCCGTATCTCGGGCGCCCCGGATCCGGGGCCTTCGCCCTACGGGTCGTTCGCTCTGCCGGAGGGGAGCTTTCGAACGAGCCTACCCGCGAGCCTCTAGCCCTTTCCCCGGCCGAGATACGGCGGTCCCTCCCCGGATTTTCCCAGGGGCGCAGCTCGGGCGCCTTTGCTCCGATCGACTCGCCCTTTGGGTCGGTTGCTCCACGCGAGGGGACCTTTCGAACGAGCCAACCCGCGAGCCTCTGGCCCTTTCCCCGGCCGAGATACAACGGTCCCCCCGCGGATTTTCCCACGGCCGCAGCTCGGGCGCCTTTGCTCGGATCGACTCGCCCTTTGGGTCGATTGCTCCACTGGAGGGGACCTTTCCAACGAGCCAACCAGCTTCTCTCTAACCCTAAGCCCGGGCGAGATACGGCGTACCACCGCCTGACATTTAAACGCCTGTAACTCGGGCGCCTTTGCTCGGATGAACTCGTCCCTCGGGTCGGTTGCTCTACCGGAGCGTCCCTTTCCAACGAGCCATCCCGCTTCTCTCTAACCCTAAGCCCGGCCGAGATACGGGGTACCACCGCCTGACCTTTAAACGGCCGTAACTCGGGCGCCTTTGCTCGGATAAACTCGTCCCTCGGGTCGGTTGCTCTACCGGAGCGGCCCATTCCAACGAGCCATCCCGCTTCTCTCTAACCCTAAGCCCGGCCGAGATACGGGGTACCACCGCCTGACCTTTAAACGGCCGTAACTCGGGCGCCTTTGCTCGGATAAACTCGTCCCTCGGGTCGGTTGCTCTACCGGAGCGGCCCTTTCCAACGAGCCAACCCGCTTCTCTCTAACCCTTTCCCCGGCCGAGATACGACCCCGAGAACGGTGGCCCCTCTACCCGACCACAGTGCACCCGAGGCCGGCCTCGGACCCCCGAGGACGGTGGCCCCTCTACCCGACCACAGTGCACCCGAGGCCGGCCTCGGACCCCCGAGGACGGTGGCCCCTCTACCCGCCCACAGTGCACCCGAGGCCGGCCTCGGAACCCGCCACGGCCACCCTGGAGCCCGTACCCGGCGCACCGTTCGGTCCCGGGCACCCACTCTTAAGCACTCCCCCCCGGCCTAAGCTCCATACTCCCGGCCCCTCTGGAGAACCAAACCGTTGGTCAACCCGAAACGATCTCCAACCGTTGGTCAACCCGAAAGTACTTCCAGCAGTTGGTCAACCCGAAAGTTTCTCCAGCCGTTGGTCAACCCCATCGACTTAGGTTCTGGAGCGTTCACTTCTCCAGCCGTTGGTCAACCCCATCGACTTAGGTTCTGGAGCGTTCACTTCTCCAGCCGTTGGTCAACCCCATCGACTTAGGTTCTGGAGCGGCAATAAATACGTAAGATAGCATTTAAAAACGTTTAAAAATAGATGCATTTGTTTAAAGCAAAGCATTTATTTACTTACCAGACTACATAGTTGGGTTCATGTGAAACTGCAAAACACAAGCTTTACAATGATGTATCACACAGTCTGATTGGACTTTGTTTTGATTAAAAATTAAGAAATTTGTACATGCAACTTTACCATTGTGATTCACAGGCCTTGTGGCCTAAAACAGGCTCAACTGTAACTCTTCTCCTTCCTGTTAGGAACAACACACAGTAAAGTCACTCATTTGTCTGTAAAGTACACATACACACCTTTAATTTGATATAAAACAAAAGACAATAGCTTCAGATTTGACTGATATACACAGATTTTTGTACAGGCAATTTACCAAATAATTTACTGGCCTTTTGCAATGACCTCAACAAGGCCGATTTGACCCCTGTTCCCTCGAGCTGTGAGTTACATACAACAATGAGCTTGGGTTCATGTGGAACTGCAAAACACAAGCATTACAATGATGTATCACACAATCTGATTGGACTTTGTTTTAATTAAAAATTAAGAAATTTGTACATGCAACTTTACCATTGTGATTCACAGGCCTTGTGGCCTAAAACAGGCTCAACTGTAACTCTTCTCCTTCCTGTTAGGAACAACACACAGTAAAGTCACTCATATGTCTGTAAAGTACACATACACACCTTTAATTTGATATAAAACAAAAGACAATAGCTTCAGATTTGACTGATATACAAAGATATTTGTACATGCAGTTTACCAAATGATTTACAGGCCTTTTGCAATGACCTCAACAAGGCCGATTTGACCCCTGTTCCATCGAGCTGTGAGTAACATACAACAATGAGCTTGGGTACCCGCGGCATCGTCAAGGTCACCAATACCACGGAGCGTCTACGACGCCCCGTTTCCGAGATATCGGCCAATGAACTGCCGGGCGCCGTATCTCGGCCGGGGAAGGTCCGAAGGACTCGGGGCCGGGCTCGTCGGAAAGGTCTCGCCCGGGGCTTTCCGACGAGACCGACCGCGGGTCCGTGCGACCCCGGGGGCCCGAGATACTTCCGGTCGAAAATTCGAATTTCGTTACCGCGCTGCTCCGGCGCCCCGGGTCCGGGGCCTTCGCCCTTCGGGTGGGTGGCTCCGCCGCGGGGGGCCTTTCGAACGAGCCCACCCGCGCGTCCCTAGCCCTTTCCGGGGCCGAGATACGGCCGGCCACCGCGGGATTTTCCCACGGCCGTTTCTCGGGCGCCTCGGGTCCGGGGCCTTCGCCCTTCGGGTCGGCGGCTCCGCCCGAGGGGCCCTTTCCGAGGAGCCCTCCCTCGAGTCTCTGGCCCTTTCCCGTGCCGAGATACGGCGGATCGTCGCGGAATTTTCGCTCGTCCGGAGCTCCGGCGCCCCTAGCGTCCGCCTCGGAGGTCGCCCGGACGCGCGGCCGGTCTCGTTCGAAAGGTCCGTCGCGGGGCTTTCCGACGAGCCAGGCCTCGAGTCCGTGCGACCCCGCCCGCCGGAGATACGTCCGGTCGAAACTCGCGGAGATTCCGACGGCCGTATCTCGGGCGCCCCGGGTCCGGGGCCTTCGCCCTTCGGGTCGGTCGCTCTGCCGGAGGGGGCCTTTCGATCGAGCCGACCCGCGAGCCTCTAGCCCCTTCCCCGGCCGAGATACGGCGGTCTATGCCCGGATTTTCCCACGTCCGTATCTCGGGCGCCCCGGATCCGGGGCCTTCGCCCTACGGGTCGTTCGCTCTGCCGGAGGGGAGCTTTCGAACGAGCCTACCCGCGAGCCTCTAGCCCTTTCCCCGGCCGAGATACGGCGGTCCCTCCCCGGATTTTCCCAGGGGCGCAGCTCGGGCGCCTTTGCTCCGATCGACTCGCCCTTTGGGTCGGTTGCTCCACGCGAGGGGACCTTTCGAACGAGCCAACCCGCGAGCCTCTGGCCCTTTCCCCGGCCGAGATACAACGGTCCCCCCGCGGATTTTCCCACGGCCGCAGCTCGGGCGCCTTTGCTCGGATCAACTCGCCCTTTGGGTCGATTGCTCCACTGGAGGGGACCTTTCCAACGAGCCAACCAGCTTCTCTCTAACCCTAAGCCCGGGCGAGATACGGCGTACCACCGCCTGACATTTAAACGCCTGTAACTCGGGCGCCTTTGCTCGGATGAACTCGTCCCTCGGGTCGGTTGCTCTACCGGAGCGGCCCTTTCCAACGAGCCATCCCGCTTCTCTCTAACCCTAAGCCCGGCCGAGATACGGGGTACCACCGCCTGACCTTTAAACGGCCGTAACTCGGGCGCCTTTGCTCGGATAAACTCGTCCCTCGGGTCGGTTGCTCTACCGGAGCGGCCCATTCCAACGAGCCATCCCGCTTCTCTCTAACCCTAAGCCCGGCCGAGATACGGGGTACCACCGCCTGACCTTTAAACGGCCGTAACTCGGGCGCCTTTGCTCGGATAAACTCGTCCCTCGGGTCGGTTGCTCTACCGGAGCGGCCCTTTCCAACGAGCCAACCCGCTTCTCTCTAACCCTTTCCCCGGCCGAGATACGACCCCGAGAACGGTGGCCCCTCTACCCGACCACAGTGCACCCGAGGCCGGCCTCGGACCCCCGAGGACGGTGGCCCCTCTACCCGACCACAGTGCACCCGAGGCCGGCCTCGGACCCCCGAGGACGGTGGCCCCTCTACCCGCCCACAGTGCACCCGAGGCCGGCCTCGGAACCCGCCACGGCCACCCTGGAGCCCGTACCCGGCGCACCGTTCGGTCCCGGGCACCCACTCTTAAGCACTCCCCCCCGGCCTAAGCTCCATACTCCCGGCCCCTCTGGAGAACCAAACCGTTGGTCAACCCGAAACGATCTCCAACCGTTGGTCAACCCGAAAGTACTTCCAGCAGTTGGTCAACCCGAAAGTTTCTCCAGCCGTTGGTCAACCCCATCGACTTAGGTTCTGGAGCGTTCACTTCTCCAGCCGTTGGTCAACCCCATCGACTTAGGTTCTGGAGCGTTCACTTCTCCAGCCGTTGGTCAACCCCATCGACTTAGGTTCTGGAGCGGCAATAAATACGTAAGATAGCATTTAAAAACGTTTAAAAATAGATGCATTTGTTTAAAGCAAAGCATTTATTTACTTACCAGACTACATAGTTGGGTTCATGTGAAACTGCAAAACACAAGCTTTACAATGATGTATCACACAGTCTGATTGGACTTTGTTTTGATTAAAAATTAAGAAATTTGTACATGCAACTTTACCATTGTGATTCACAGGCCTTGTGGCCTAAAACAGGCTCAACTGTAACTCTTCTCCTTCCTGTTAGGAACAACACACAGTAAAGTCACTCATTTGTCTGTAAAGTACACATACACACCTTTAATTTGATATAAAACAAAAGACAATAGCTTCAGATTTGACTGATATACACAGATTTTTGTACAGGCAATTTACCAAATAATTTACTGGCCTTTTGCAATGACCTCAACAAGGCCGATTTGACCCCTGTTCCCTCGAGCTGTGAGTTACATACAACAATGAGCTTGGGTTCATGTGGAACTGCAAAACACAAGCATTACAATGATGTATCACACAATCTGATTGGACTTTGTTTTAATTAAAAATTAAGAAATTTGTACATGCAACTTTACCATTGTGATTCACAGGCCTTGTGGCCTAAAACAGGCTCAACTGTAACTCTTCTCCTTCCTGTTAGGAACAACACACAGTAAAGTCACTCATATGTCTGTAAAGTACACATACACACCTTTAATTTGATATAAAACAAAAGACAATAGCTTCAGATTTGACTGATATACAAAGATATTTGTACATGCAGTTTACCAAATGATTTACAGGCCTTTTGCAATGACCTCAACAAGGCCGATTTGACCCCTGTTCCATCGAGCTGTGAGTAACATACAACAATGAGCTTGGGTACCCGCGGCATCGTCAAGGTCACCAATACCACGGAGCGTCTACGACGCCCCGTTTCCGAGATATCGGCCAATGAACTGCCGGGCGCCGTATCTCGGCCGGGGAAGGTCCGAAGGACTCGGGGCCGGGCTCGTCGGAAAGGTCTCGCCCGGGGCTTTCCGACGAGACCGACCGCGGGTCCGTGCGACCCCGGGGGCCCGAGATACTTCCGGTCGAAAATTCGAATTTCGTTACCGCGCTGCTCCGGCGCCCCGGGTCCGGGGCCTTCGCCCTTCGGGTGGGTGGCTCCGCCGCGGGGGGCCTTTCGAACGAGCCCACCCGCGCGTCCCTAGCCCTTTCCGGGGCCGAGATACGGCCGGCCACCGCGGGATTTTCCCACGGCCGTTTCTCGGGCGCCTCGGGTCCGGGGCCTTCGCCCTTCGGGTCGGCGGCTCCGCCCGAGGGGCCCTTTCCGAGGAGCCCTCCCTCGAGTCTCTGGCCCTTTCCCGTGCCGAGATACGGCGGATCGTCGCGGAATTTTCGCTCGTCCGGAGCTCCGGCGCCCCTAGCGTCCGCCTCGGAGGTCGCCCGGACGCGCGGCCGGTCTCGTTCGAAAGGTCCGTCCGTATCTCGGGCGCCCCGGATCCGGGGCCTTCGCCCTTCGGGTCGTTCGCTCTGCCGGAGGGGAGCTTTCGAACGAGCCTACCCGCGAGCCTCTAGCCCTTTCCCCGGCCGAGATACGGCGGTCCCTCCCCGGATTTTCCCAGGGGCGCAGCTCGGGCGCCTTTGCTCCGATCGACTCGCCCTTTGGGTCGGTTGCTCCACGCGAGGGGACCTTTCGAACGAGCCAACCCGCGAGCCTCTGGCCCTTTCCCCGGCCGAGATACAACGGTCCCCCCGCGGATTTTCCCACGGCCGCAGCTCGGGCGCCTTTGCTCGGATCGACTCGCCCTTTGGGTCGGTTGCTCCACCGGAGGGGACCTTTCCAACGAGGCGACCCGCGTCTCTCTAACCCCAAGCCCGGCAGAGATACGACGGTCCCTCCGCGGATTTTCCCACGGCCGCAGCTCGGGCGCCTTTGCTCGGATCGACTCGCCCTTTGAGTCGGTTGCTCCACTGAAGGGGACCTTTTCAACGAGCCAACCCGCTTCTCTCTAACCCTAAGCCCGGGCGAGATACGGCGTACCACCGCCTGACATTTAAACGCCTGTAACTCGGGCGCCTTTGCTCGGATGAACTCGTCCCTCGGGTCGGTTGCTCTACCGGAGCGGCCCTTTCCAACGAGCCATCCCGCTTCTCTCTAACCCTAAGCCCGGCCGAGATACGGGGTACCACCGCCTGACCTTTAAACGGCCGTAACTCGGGCGCCTTTGCTCGGATAAACTCGTCCCTCGGGTCGGTTGCTCTACCGGAGCGGCCCATTCCAACGAGCCATCCCGCTTCTCTCTAACCCTAAGCCCGGCCGAGATACGGGGTACCACCGCCTGACCTTTAAACGGCCGTAACTCGGGCGCCTTTGCTCGGATAAACTCGTCCCTCGGGTCGGTTGCTCTACCGGAGCGGCCCTTTCCAACGAGCCAACCCGCTTCTCTCTAACCCTTTCCCCGGCCGAGATACGACCCCGAGAACGGTGGCCCCTCTACCCGACCACAGTGCACCCGAGGCCGGCCTCGGACCCCCGAGGACGGTGGCCCCTCTACCCGCCCACAGTGCACCCGAGGCCGGCCTCGGAACCCGCCACGGCCACCCTGGAGCCCGTACCCGGCGCACCGTTCGGTCCCGGGCACCCACTCTTAAGCACTCCCCCCCGGCCTAAGCTCCATACTCCCGGCCCCTCTGGAGAACCAAACCGTTGGTCAACCCGAAACGATCTCCAACCGTTGGTCAACCCGAAAGTACTTCCAGCAGTTGGTCAACCCGAAAGTTTCTCCAGCCGTTGGTCAACCCCATCGACTTAGGTTCTGGAGCGTTCACTTCTCCAGCCGTTGGTCAACCCCATCGACTTAGGTTCTGGAGCGTTCACTTCTCCAGCCGTTGGTCAACCCCATCGACTTAGGTTCTGGAGCGTTCACTTCTCCAGCCGTTGGTCAACCCCATCGACTTAGGTTCTGGAGCGGCAATAAATACGTAAGATAGCATTTAAAAACGTTTAAAAATAGATGCATTTGTTTAAAGCAAAGCATTTATTTACTTACCAGACTACAGTTGGGTTCATGTGAAACTGCAAAACACAAGCTTTACAATGATGTATCACACAGTCTGATTGGACTTTGTTTTGATTAAAAATTAAGAAATTTGTACATGCAACTTTACCATTGTGATTCACAGGCCTTGTGGCCTAAAACAGGCTCAACTGTAACTCTTCTCCTTCCTGTTAGGAACAACACACAGTAAAGTCACTCATTTGTCTGTAAAGTACACATACACACCTTTAATTTGATATAAAACAAAAGACAATAGCTTCAGATTTGACTGATATACACAGATTTTTGTACAGGCAATTTACCAAATAATTTACTGGCCTTTTGCAATGACCTCAACAAGGCCGATTTGACCCCTGTTCCCTCGAGCTGTGAGTTACATACAACAATGAGCTTGGGTTCATGTGGAACTACAAAACACAAGCATTACAATGATGTATCACACAATCTGATTGGACTTTGTTTTAATTAAAAATTAAGAAATTTGTACATGCAACTTTACCATTGTGATTCACAGGCCTTGTGGCCTAAAACAGGCTCAACTGTAACTCTTCTCCTTCCTGTTAGGAACAACACACAGTAAAGTCACTCATATGTCTGTAAAGTACACATACACACCTTTAATTTGATATAAAACAAAAGACAATAGCTTCAGATTTGACTGATATACAAAGATATTTGTACATGCAGTTTACCAAATGATTTACAGGCCTTTTGCAATGACCTCAACAAGGCCGATTTGACCCCTGTTCCATCGAGCTGTGAGTAACATACAACAATGAGCTTGGGTACCCGCGGCATCGTCAAGGTCACCAATACCACGGAGCGTCTACGACGCCCCGTTTCCGAGATATCGGCCAATGAACTGCCGGGCGCCGTATCTCGGCCGGGGAAGGTCCGAAGGACTCGGGGCCGGGCTCGTCGGAAAGGTCTCGCCCGGGGCTTTCCGACGAGACCGACCGCGGGTCCGTGCGACCCCGGGGGCCCGAGATACTTCCGGTCGAAAATTCGAATTTCGTTACCGCGCTGCTCCGGCGCCCCGGGTCCGGGGCCTTCGCCCTTCGGGTGGGTGGCTCCGCCGCGGGGGGCCTTTCGAACGAGCCCACCCGCGCGTCCCTAGCCCTTTCCGGGGCCGAGATACGGCCGGCCACCGCGGGATTTTCCCACGGCCGTTTCTCGGGCGCCTCGGGTCCGGGGCCTTCGCCCTTCGGGTCGGCGGCTCCGCCCGAGGGGCCCTTTCCGAGGAGCCCTCCCTCGAGTCTCTGGCCCTTTCCCGTGCCGAGATACGGCGGATCGTCGCGGAATTTTCGCTCGTCCGGAGCTCCGGCGCCCCTAGCGTCCGCCTCGGAGGTCGCCCGGACGCGCGGCCGGTCTCGTTCGAAAGGTCCGTCGCGGGGCTTTCCGACGAGCCAGGCCTCGAGTCCGTGCGACCCCGCCCGCCGGAGATACGTCCGGTCGAAGCTCGCGGAGATTCCGACGGCCGTATCTCGGGCGCCCCGGGTCCGGGGCCTTCGCCCTTCGGGTCGGTCGCTCTGCCGGAGGGGGCCTTTCGATCGAGCCGACCCGCGAGCCTCTAGCCCCTTCCCCGGCCGAGATACGGCGGTCTATGCCCGGATTTTCCCACGTCCGTATCTCGGGCGCCCCGGATCCGGGGCCTTCGCCCTTCGGGTCGTTCGCTCTGCCGGAGGGGAGCTTTCGAACGAGCCTACCCGCGAGCCTCTAGCCCTTTCCCCGGCCGAGATACGGCGGTCCCTCCCCGGATTTTCCCAGGGGCGCAGCTCGGGCGCCTTTGCTCCGATCGACTCGCCCTTTGGGTCGGTTGCTCCACGCGAGGGGACCTTTCGAACGAGCCAACCCGCGAGCCTCTGGCCCTTTCCCCGGCCGAGATACAACGGTCCCCCCGCGGATTTTCCCACGGCCGCAGCTCGGGCGCCTTTGCTCGGATCGACTCGCCCTTTGGGTCGGTTGCTCCACCGGAGGGGACCTTTCCAACGAGGCGACCCGCGTCTCTCTAACCCCAAGCCCGGCAGAGATACGACGGTCCCTCCGCGGATTTTCCCACGGCCGCAGCTCGGGCGCCTTTGCTCGGATCGACTCGCCCTTTGAGTCGGTTGCTCCACTGAAGGGGACCTTTCCAACGAGCCAACCCGCTTCTCTCTAACCCTAAGCCCGGGCGAGATACGGCGTACCACCGCCTGACATTTAAACGCCTGTAACTCGGGCGCCTTTGCTCGGATGAACTCGTCCCTCGGGTCGGTTGCTCTACCGGAGCGGCCCTTTCCAACGAGCCATCCCGCTTCTCTCTAACCCTAAGCCCGGCCGAGATACGGGGTACCACCGCCTGACCTTTAAACGGCCGTAACTCGGGCGCCTTTGCTCGGATAAACTCGTCCCTCGGGTCGGTTGCTCTACCGGAGCGGCCCATTCCAACGAGCCATCCCGCTTCTCTCTAACCCTAAGCCCGGCCGAGATACGGGGTACCACCGCCTGACCTTTAAACGGCCGTAACTCGGGCGCCTTTGCTCGGATAAACTCGTCCCTCGGGTCGGTTGCTCTACCGGAGCGGCCCTTTCCAACGAGCCAACCCGCTTCTCTCTAACCCTTTCCCCGGCCGAGATACGACCCCGAGAACGGTGGCCCCTCTACCCGACCACAGTGCACCCGAGGCCGGCCTCGGACCCCCGAGGACGGTGGCCCCTCTACCCGACCACAGTGCACCCGAGGCCGGCCTCGGACCCCCGAGGACGGTGGCCCCTCTACCCGCCCACAGTGCACCCGAGGCCGGCCTCGGAACCCGCCACGGCCACCCTGGAGCCCGTACCCGGCGCACCGTTCGGTCCCGGGCACCCACTCTTAAGCACTCCCCCCCGGCCTAAGCTCCATACTCCCGGCCCCTCTGGAGAACCAAACCGTTGGTCAACCCGAAACGATCTCCAACCGTTGGTCAACCCGAAAGTACTTCCAGCAGTTGGTCAACCCGAAAGTTTCTCCAGCCGTTGGTCAACCCCATCGACTTAGGTTCTGGAGCGTTCACTTCTCCAGCCGTTGGTCAACCCCATCGACTTAGGTTCTGGAGCGTTCACTTCTCCAGCCGTTGGTCAACCCCATCGACTTAGGTTCTGGAGCGTTCACTTCTCCAGCCGTTGGTCAACCCCATCGACTTAGGTTCTGGAGCGGCAATAAATACGTAAGATAGCATTTAAAAACGTTTAAAAATAGATGCATTTGTTTAAAGCAAAGCATTTATTTACTTACCAGACTACAGTTGGGTTCATGTGAAACTGCAAAACACAAGCTTTACAATGATGTATCACACAGTCTGATTGGACTTTGTTTTGATTAAAAATTAAGAAATTTGTACATGCAACTTTACCATTGTGATTCACAGGCCTTGTGGCCTAAAACAGGCTCAACTGTAACTCTTCTCCTTCCTGTTAGGAACAACACACAGTAAAGTCACTCATTTGTCTGTAAAGTACACATACACACCTTTAATTTGATATAAAACAAAAGACAATAGCTTCAGATTTGACTGATATACACAGATTTTTGTACAGGCAATTTACCAAATAATTTACTGGCCTTTTGCAATGACCTCAACAAGGCCGATTTGACCCCTGTTCCCTCGAGCTGTGAGTTACATACAACAATGAGCTTGGGTTCATGTGGAACTACAAAACACAAGCATTACAATGATGTATCACACAATCTGATTGGACTTTGTTTTAATTAAAAATTAAGAAATTTGTACATGCAACTTTACCATTGTGATTCACAGGCCTTGTGGCCTAAAACAGGCTCAACTGTAACTCTTCTCCTTCCTGTTAGGAACAACACACAGTAAAGTCACTCATATGTCTGTAAAGTACACATACACACCTTTAATTTGATATAAAACAAAAGACAATAGCTTCAGATTTGACTGATATACAAAGATATTTGTACATGCAGTTTACCAAATGATTTACAGGCCTTTTGCAATGACCTCAACAAGGCCGATTTGACCCCTGTTCCATCGAGCTGTGAGTAACATACAACAATGAGCTTGGGTACCCGCGGCATCGTCAAGGTCACCAATACCACGGAGCGTCTACGACGCCCCGTTTCCGAGATATCGGCCAATGAACTGCCGGGCGCCGTATCTCGGCCGGGGAAGGTCCGAAGGACTCGGGGCCGGGCTCGTCGGAAAGGTCTCGCCCGGGGCTTTCCGACGAGACCGACCGCGGGTCCGTGCGACCCCGGGGGCCCGAGATACTTCCGGTCGAAAATTCGAATTTCGTTACCGCGCTGCTCCGGCGCCCCGGGTCCGGGGCCTTCGCCCTTCGGGTGGGTGGCTCCGCCGCGGGGGGCCTTTCGAACGAGCCCACCCGCGCGTCCCTAGCCCTTTCCGGGGCCGAGATACGGCCGGCCACCGCGGGATTTTCCCACGGCCGTTTCTCGGGCGCCTCGGGTCCGGGGCCTTCGCCCTTCGGGTCGGCGGCTCCGCCCGAGGGGCCCTTTCCGAGGAGCCCTCCCTCGAGTCTCTGGCCCTTTCCCGTGCCGAGATACGGCGGATCGTCGCGGAATTTTCGCTCGTCCGGAGCTCCGGCGCCCCTAGCGTCCGCCTCGGAGGTCGCCCGGACGCGCGGCCGGTCTCGTTCGAAAGGTCCGTCGCGGGGCTTTCCGACGAGCCAGGCCTCGAGTCCGTGCGACCCCGCCCGCCGGAGATACGTCCGGTCGAAGCTCGCGGAGATTCCGACGGCCGTATCTCGGGCGCCCCGGGTCCGGGGCCTTCGCCCTTCGGGTCGGTCGCTCTGCCGGAGGGGGCCTTTCGATCGAGCCGACCCGCGAGCCTCTAGCCCCTTCCCCGGCCGAGATACGGCGGTCTATGCCCGGATTTTCCCACGTCCGTATCTCGGGCGCCCCGGATCCGGGGCCTTCGCCCTTTGGGTCGTTCGCTCTGCCGGAGGGGAGCTTTCGAACGAGCCTACCCGCGAGCCTCTAGCCCTTTCCCCGGCCGAGATACGGCGGTCCCTCCCCGGATTTTCCCAGGGGCGCAGCTCGGGCGCCTTTGCTCCGATCGACTCGCCCTTTGGGTCGGTTGCTCCACGCGAGGGGACCTTTCGAACGAGCCAACCCGCGAGCCTCTGGCCCTTTCCCCGGCCGAGATACAACGGTCCCCCCGCGGATTTTCCCACGGCCGCAGCTCGGGCGCCTTTGCTCGGATCGACTCGCCCTTTGGGTCGGTTGCTCCACCGGAGGGGACCTTTCCAACGAGGCGACCCGCGTCTCTCTAACCCCAAGCCCGGCAGAGATACGACGGTCCCTCCGCGGATTTTCCCACGGCCGCAGCTCGGGCGCCTTTGCTCGGATCGACTCGCCCTTTGAGTCGGTTGCTCCACTGAAGGGGACCTTTCCAACGAGCCAACCCGCTTCTCTCTAACCCTAAGCCCGGGCGAGATACGGCGTACCACCGCCTGACATTTAAACGCCTGTAACTCGGGCGCCTTTGCTCGGATGAACTCGTCCCTCGGGTCGGTTGCTCTACCGGAGCGGCCCTTTCCAACGAGCCATCCCGCTTCTCTCTAACCCTAAGCCCGGCCGAGATACGGGGTACCACCGCCTGACCTTTAAACGGCCGTAACTCGGGCGCCTTTGCTCGGATAAACTCGTCCCTCGGGTCGGTTGCTCTACCGGAGCGGCCCATTCCAACGAGCCATCCCGCTTCTCTCTAACCCTAAGCCCGGCCGAGATACGGGGTACCACCGCCTGACCTTTAAACGGCCGTAACTCGGGCGCCTTTGCTCGGATAACTCGTCCCTCGGGTCGGTTGCTCTACCGGAGCGGCCCTTTCCAACGAGCCAACCCGCTTCTCTCTAACCCTTTCCCCGGCCGAGATACGACCCCGAGAACGGTGGCCCCTCTACCCGACCACAGTGCACCCGAGGCCGGCCTCGGACCCCCGAGGACGGTGGCCCCTCTACCCGACCACAGTGCACCCGAGGCCGGCCTCGGACCCCCGAGGACGGTGGCCCCTCTACCCGCCCACAGTGCACCCGAGGCCGGCCTCGGAACCCGCCACGGCCACCCTGGAGCCCGTACCCGGCGCACCGTTCGGTCCCGGGCACCCACTCTTAAGCACTCCCCCCCGGCCTAAGCTCCATACTCCCGGCCCCTCTGGAGAACCAAACCGTTGGTCAACCCGAAACGATCTCCAACCGTTGGTCAACCCGAAAGTACTTCCAGCAGTTGGTCAACCCGAAAGTTTCTCCAGCCGTTGGTCAACCCCATCGACTTAGGTTCTGGAGCGTTCACTTCTCCAGCCGTTGGTCAACCCCATCGACTTAGGTTCTGGAGCGTTCACTTCTCCAGCCGTTGGTCAACCCCATCGACTTAGGTTCTGGAGCGTTCACTTCTCCAGCCGTTGGTCAACCCCATCGACTTAGGTTCTGGAGCGGCAATAAATACGTAAGATAGCATTTAAAAACGTTTAAAAATAGATGCATTTGTTTAAAGCAAAGCATTTATTTACTTACCAGACTACAGTTGGGTTCATGTGAAACTGCAAAACACAAGCTTTACAATGATGTATCACACAGTCTGATTGGACTTTGTTTTGATTAAAAATTAAGAAATTTGTACATGCAACTTTACCATTGTGATTCACAGGCCTTGTGGCCTAAAACAGGCTCAACTGTAACTCTTCTCCTTCCTGTTAGGAACAACACACAGTAAAGTCACTCATTTGTCTGTAAAGTACACATACACACCTTTAATTTGATATAAAACAAAAGACAATAGCTTCAGATTTGACTGATATACACAGATTTTTGTACAGGCAATTTACCAAATAATTTACTGGCCTTTTGCAATGACCTCAACAAGGCCGATTTGACCCCTGTTCCATCGAGCTGTGAGTTACATACAACAATGAGCTTGGGTTCATGTGGAACTACAAAACACAAGCATTACAATGATGTATCACACAATCTGATTGGACTTTGTTTTAATTAAAAATTAAGAAATTTGTACATGCAACTTTACCATTGTGATTCACAGGCCTTGTGGCCTAAAACAGGCTCAACTGTAACTCTTCTCCTTCCTGTTAGGAACAACACACAGTAAAGTCACTCATATGTCTGTAAAGTACACATACACACCTTTAATTTGATATAAAACAAAAGACAATAGCTTCAGATTTGACTGATATACAAAGATATTTGTACATGCAGTTTACCAAATGATTTACAGGCCTTTTGCAATGACCTCAACAAGGCCGATTTGACCCCTGTTCCATCGAGCTGTGAGTAACATACAACAATGAGCTTGGGTACCCGCGGCATCGTCAAGGTCACCAATACCACGGAGCGTCTACGACGCCCCGTTTCCGAGATATCGGCCAATGAACTGCCGGGCGCCGTATCTCGGCCGGGGAAGGTCCGAAGGACTCGGGGCCGGGCTCGTCGGAAAGGTCTCGCCCGGGGCTTTCCGACGAGACCGACCGCGGGTCCGTGCGACCCCGGGGGCCCGAGATACTTCCGGTCGAAAATTCGAATTTCGTTACCGCGCTGCTCCGGCGCCCCGGGTCCGGGGCCTTCGCCCTTCGGGTGGGTGGCTCCGCCGCGGGGGGCCTTTCGAACGAGCCCACCCGCGCGTCCCTAGCCCTTTCCGGGGCCGAGATACGGCCGGCCACCGCGGGATTTTCCCACGGCCGTTTCTCGGGCGCCTCGGGTCCGGGGCCTTCGCCCTTCGGGTCGGCGGCTCCGCCCGAGGGGCCCTTTCCGAGGAGCCCTCCCTCGAGTCTCTGGCCCTTTCCCGTGCCGAGATACGGCGGATCGTCGCGGAATTTTCGCTCGTCCGGAGCTCCGGCGCCCCTAGCGTCCGCCTCGGAGGTCGCCCGGACGCGCGGCCGGTCTCGTTCGAAAGGTCCGTCGCGGGGCTTTCCGACGAGCCAGGCCTCGAGTCCGTGCGACCCCGCCCGCCGGAGATACGTCCGGTCGAAGCTCGCGGAGATTCCGACGGCCGTATCTCGGGCGCCCCGGGTCCGGGGCCTTCGCCCTTCGGGTCGGTCGCTCTGCCGGAGGGGGCCTTTCGATCGAGCCGACCCGCGAGCCTCTAGCCCCTTCCCCGGCCGAGATACGGCGGTCTATGCCCGGATTTTCCCACGTCCGTATCTCGGGCGCCCCGGATCCGGGGCCTTCGCCCTTCGGGTCGTTCGCTCTGCCGGAGGGGAGCTTTCAAACGAGCCTACCCGCGAGCCTCTAGCCCTTTCCCCGGCCGAGATACGGCGGTCCCTCCCCGGATTTTCCCAGGGGCGCAGCTCGGGCGCCTTTGCTCCGATCGACTCGCCCTTTGGGTCGGTTGCTCCACGCGAGGGGACCTTTCGAACGAGCCAACCCGCGAGCCTCTGGCCCTTTCCCCGGCCGAGATACGACGGTCCCCCCGCGGATTTTCCCACGGCCGCAGCTCGGGCGCCTTTGCTCGGATCGACTCGCCCTTTGGGTCGGTTGCTCCACCGGAGGGGACCTTTCCAACGAGGCGACCCGCGTCTCTCTAACCCCAAGCCCGG
>NW_027394132.1:0-63154 GCF_030506205.2 Paramisgurnus dabryanus | reverse complement strand
CAGCTGGACTGGACTGCGGCCTTGAACCTGACACCTGGACGGGGGCATCGTACCCACCGATTGCCCGCGTGCAGAACTAGAGCTTAAACGAGTTCATGTTCGCGTCTTTTTGGCATGAACTGAAAATGCTCAAATGTCAAAATAGCTTTTCAGCAAACAATTGGTCACTGCATGTCTTAAACGACTAAACATTTTAATGCGTTCGTTCTTATGATGAGCCTAAACCGCCGACGCGTCTGTCATTAAGGTTAAGAAAATAATAACGAGAGAAAATCATTCACTGCTCCCGACTGAGTAACTTCTCTAACTTTGCAAAGTAAGATGATCCGTAATTTCTTTTTTTTTAAATCCATTGCGCTGAGCTCTGCTATTTGAAGTAAGTGTACGTTTTATCATGGAATTTATATTTTCCGATCGACTTTTAAGAAAGTTACTGCATTGGATATTTTGGTTCATTAACAGACAGTAAATCAGATGTAAAAAAGGTGTAAAATTCACACAGACATTACTTTTACATCTAGTAATGCATGCAGTTAGGGATATGTGTCTATTGGGTTCATAAGGTTCATTCATCCTTTTTTTAAAACATGGAGTTTTCTTTCACGGACATTATGCCGCCTAGAGGAGACTTGGCCGCCCGGTTAAAAATATTCTACACTAGTCCCGCCACCGGAGGCGGTCCCTCACCAGGAATTAACCAGGCTCGAGCCTGCTTAGCTTCGAGAGAAGACGATATCAGGGGTGCTGACCGTAGTACTGCCGCGAGTGAACGCCGCCGCGAACTGGAGCACTTTAAAGAATGCACGTGAGCTGAGCCTAGGCATGTACTGGCCACCGGTCCGCCGTGGGCCGATGGGAATGTTAAAAGTTGTTTAATGTAATTATATTGTTGCAGCAGTCAAGGGTCATACCTTCGTCTCTCACCGGACAAAAGAAGTTAAAGCAAGCTGCCAGACTGACAGGTAAACAAGCGTTTTGATTGCATGACGTGTCCATGTCGCACCGGCCAATCAGGTTATTACAAGCAGCAGGTGCAGATTGACCGGCGTGTGACGTCAGATCACTGCGAGAACAACCCGAGAGCGGTCCTCTCGCGGCACCTTCCGCCGACCAGTCTGCGTTGCGCTGCATGTAGAGTAGAAAATACTGAAGGGCCAGCGCTGTTCAAGGACAGCAATTTACTGAAACCTACTGACAACATCTCACAAAGTCTCTGAACGTAATAACGGAGAAATGGAGAAAAATACAAGCCAAGCACTCGTGGCAAAATACTCCAAATGTTTGAAAACCAAGATCACTTTTTCCTGGCCCGCTGAGACTAGTTTAAAGAAGCTAGCGTGTGCTAAAGCCCTTATAAATCCAAATAAAAAGTGCTGCTTTTATTCACCTAGCGTGTTGACGTTTTATATTTCATACAAAGCAACAAATATGCGGTGGACCCATATTCGAGCCCAATTCGCTTTATAAGACCCTAATAAATCTCGCTCGTTTATTAGCTATACGTCTGTGCTAATAGACCAATACGACTACTAGCCAGCGGATTTAACAACATTTATTTAAATAAAGGATTCACAGAAATGAACGAATAAATCATTTGCTATTATTACAATTAAGACTGGTTTTATTAAATATTTAATCACATAAAGTTCTCTACTGTTATTTTTTTAGTTTGTTAAAAACGAAAATTAAAAGAATATTAACGTACATTGCTAATACGACATGATTTCAGCGTAAGCTGGAAGAGTGTACAGAAATTGTCTATCCGGGGACTGGAAAAAGTCTAATATTGGCTTGCCTTTTCCTTATTTGCACAGTTTTTTTTTTGTTTAGTTTCTTTTTACAACAAAACCCAACGCCGAGTTTTCATTCGCGAAGTGATCTTTATAAGCTATACTGTATGATTACCAGCTGGACTGGACTGCGGCCTTGAACCTGACACCTGGACGGGGGCATCGTACCCACCGATTGCCCGCGTGCAGAACTAGAGCTTAAACGAGTTCATGTTCGCGTCTTTTTGGCATGAACTGAAAATGCTCAAATGTCAAAATAGCTTTTCAGCAAACAATTGGTCACTGCATGTCTTAAACGACTAAACATTTTAATGCGTTCGTTCTTATGATGAGCCTAAACCGCCGACGCGTCTGTCATTAAGGTTAAGAAAATAATAACGAGAGAAAATCATTCACTGCTCCCGACTGAGTAACTTCTCTAACTTTGCAAAGTAAGATGATCCGTAATTTCTTTTTTTTAAAATCCATTGCGCTGAGCTCTGCTATTTGAAGTAAGTGTACGTTTTATCATGGAATTTATATTTTCCGATCGACTTTTAAGAAAGTTACTGCATTGGATATTTTGGTTCATTAACAGACAGTAAATCAGATGTAAAAAAGGTGTAAAATTCACACAGACATTACTTTTACATCTAGTAATGCATGCAGTTAGGGATATGTGTCTATTGGGTTCATAAGGTTCATTCATCCTTTTTTTAAAACATGGAGTTTTCTTTCACGGACATTATGCCGCCTAGAGGAGACTTGGCCGCCCGGTTAAAAATATTCTACACTAGTCCCGCCACCGGAGGCGGTCCCTCACCAGGAATTAACCAGGCTCGAGCCTGCTTAGCTTCGAGAGAAGACGATATCAGGGGTGCTGACCGTAGTACTGCCGCGAGTGAACGCCGCCGCGAACTGGAGCACTTTAAAGAATGCACGTGAGCTGAGCCTAGGCATGTACTGGCCACCGGTCCGCCGTGGGCCGATGGGAATGTTAAAAGTTGTTTAATGTAATTATATTGTTGCAGCAGTCAAGGGTCATACCTTCGTCTCTCACCGGACAAAAGAAGTTAAAGCAAGCTGCCAGACTGACAGGTAAAACAAGCGTTTTGATTGCATGACGTGTCCATGTCGCACCGGCCAATCAGGTTATTACAAGCAGCAGGTGCAGATTGACCGGCGTGTGACGTCAGATCACTGCGAGAACAACCCGAGAGCGGTCCTCTCGCGGCACCTTCCGCCGACCAGTCTGCGTTGCGCTGCATGTAGAGTAGAAAATACTGAAGGGCCAGCGCTGTTCAAGGACAGCAATTTACTGAAACCTACTGACAACATCTCACAAAGTCTCTGAACGTAATAACGGAGAAATGGAGAAAAATACAAGCCAAGCACTCGTGGCAAAATACTCCAAATGTTTGAAAACCAAGATCACTTTTTCCTGGCCCGCTGAGACTAGTTTAAAGAAGCTAGCGTGTGCTAAAGCCCTTATAAATCCAAATAAAAAGTGCTGCTTTTATTCACCTAGCGTGTTGACGTTTTATATTTCATACAAAGCAACAAATATGCGGTGGACCCATATTCGAGCCCAATTCGCTTTATAAGACCCTAATAAATCTCGCTCGTTTATTAGCTATACGTCTGTGCTAATAGACCAATACGACTACTAGCCAGCGGATTTAACAACATTTATTTAAATAAAGGATTCACAGAAATGAACGAATAAATCATTTGCTATTATTACAATTAAGACTGGTTTTATTAAATATTTAATCACATAAAGTTCTCTACTGTTATTTTTTTAGTTTGTTAAAAACGAAAATTAAAAGAATATTAACGTACATTGCTAATACGACATGATTTCAGCGTAAGCTGGAAGAGTGTACAGAAATTGTCTATCCGGGGACTGGAAAAAGTCTAATATTGGCTTGCCTTTTCCTTATTTGCACAGTTTTTTTTTTGTTTAGTTTCTTTTTACAACAAAACCCAACGCCGAGTTTTCATTCGCGAAGTGATCTTTATAAGCTATACTGTATGATTACCAGCTGGACTGGACTGCGGCCTTGAACCTGACACCTGGACGGGGGCATCGTACCCACCGATTGCCCGCGTGCAGAACTAGAGCTTAAACGAGTTCATGTTCGCGTCTTTTTGGCATGAACTGAAAATGCTCAAATGTCAAAATAGCTTTTCAGCAAACAATTGGTCACTGCATGTCTTAAACGACTAAACATTTTAATGCGTTCGTTCTTATGATGAGCCTAAACCGCCGACGCGTCTGTCATTAAGGTTAAGAAAATAATAACGAGAGAAAATCATTCACTGCTCCCGACTGAGTAACTTCTCTAACTTTGCAAAGTAAGATGATCCGTAATTTCTTTTTTTTTAAATCCATTGCGCTGAGCTCTGCTATTTGAAGTAAGTGTACGTTTTATCATGGAATTTATATTTTCCGATCGACTTTTAAGAAAGTTACTGCATTGGATATTTTGGTTCATTAACAGACAGTAAATCAGATGTAAAAAAGGTGTAAAATTCACACAGACATTACTTTTACATCTAGTAATGCATGCAGTTAGGGATATGTGTCTATTGGGTTCATAAGGTTCATTCATCCTTTTTTTAAAACATGGAGTTTTCTTTCACGGACATTATGCCGCCTAGAGGAGACTTGGCCGCCCGGTTAAAAATATTCTACACTAGTCCCGCCACCGGAGGCGGTCCCTCACCAGGAATTAACCAGGCTCGAGCCTGCTTAGCTTCGAGAGAAGACGATATCAGGGGTGCTGACCGTAGTACTGCCGCGAGTGAACGCCGCCGCGAACTGGAGCACTTTAAAGAATGCACGTGAGCTGAGCCTAGGCATGTACTGGCCACCGGTCCGCCGTGGGCCGATGGGAATGTTAAAAGTTGTTTAATGTAATTATATTGTTGCAGCAGTCAAGGGTCATACCTTCGTCTCTCACCGGACAAAAGAAGTTAAAGCAAGCTGCCAGACTGACAGGTAAACAAGCGTTTTGATTGCATGACGTGTCCATGTCGCACCGGCCAATCAGGTTATTACAAGCAGCAGGTGCAGATTGACCGGCGTGTGACGTCAGATCACTGCGAGAACAACCCGAGAGCGGTCCTCTCGCGGCACCTTCCGCCGACCAGTCTGCGTTGCGCTGCATGTAGAGTAGAAAATACTGAAGGGCCAGCGCTGTTCAAGGACAGCAATTTACTGAAACCTACTGACAACATCTCACAAAGTCTCTGAACGTAATAACGGAGAAATGGAGAAAAATACAAGCCAAGCACTCGTGGCAAAATACTCCAAATGTTTGAAAACCAAGATCACTTTTTCCTGGCCCGCTGAGACTAGTTTAAAGAAGCTAGCGTGTGCTAAAGCCCTTATAAATCCAAATAAAAAGTGCTGCTTTTATTCACCTAGCGTGTTGACGTTTTATATTTCATACAAAGCAACAAATATGCGGTGGACCCATATTCGAGCCCAATTCGCTTTATAAGACCCTAATAAATCTCGCTCGTTTATTAGCTATACGTCTGTGCTAATAGACCAATACGACTACTAGCCAGCGGATTTAACAACATTTATTTAAATAAAGGATTCACAGAAATGAACGAATAAATCATTTGCTATTATTACAATTAAGACTGGTTTTATTAAATATTTAATCACATAAAGTTCTCTACTGTTATTTTTTTAGTTTGTTAAAAACGAAAATTAAAAGAATATTAACGTACATTGCTAATACGACATGATTTCAGCGTAAGCTGGAAGAGTGTACAGAAATTGTCTATCCGGGGACTGGAAAAAGTCTAATATTGGCTTGCCTTTTCCTTATTTGCACAGTTTTTTTTTTGTTTAGTTTCTTTTTACAACAAAACCCAACGCCGAGTTTTCATTCGCGAAGTGATCTTTATAAGCTATACTGTATGATTACCAGCTGGACTGGACTGCGGCCTTGAACCTGACACCTGGACGGGGGCATCGTACCCACCGATTGCCCGCGTGCAGAACTAGAGCTTAAACGAGTTCATGTTCGCGTCTTTTTGGCATGAACTGAAAATGCTCAAATGTCAAAATAGCTTTTCAGCAAACAATTGGTCACTGCATGTCTTAAACGACTAAACATTTTAATGCGTTCGTTCTTATGATGAGCCTAAACCGCCGACGCGTCTGTCATTAAGGTTAAGAAAATAATAACGAGAGAAAATCATTCACTGCTCCCGACTGAGTAACTTCTCTAACTTTGCAAAGTAAGATGATCCGTAATTTCTTTTTTTTAAAATCCATTGCGCTGAGCTCTGCTATTTGAAGTAAGTGTACGTTTTATCATGGAATTTATATTTTCCGATCGACTTTTAAGAAAGTTACTGCATTGGATATTTTGGTTCATTAACAGACAGTAAATCAGATGTAAAAAAGGTGTAAAATTCACACAGACATTACTTTTACATCTAGTAATGCATGCAGTTAGGGATATGTGTCTATTGGGTTCATAAGGTTCATTCATCCTTTTTTTAAAACATGGAGTTTTCTTTCACGGACATTATGCCGCCTAGAGGAGACTTGGCCGCCCGGTTAAAAATATTCTACACTAGTCCCGCCACCGGAGGCGGTCCCTCACCAGGAATTAACCAGGCTCGAGCCTGCTTAGCTTCGAGAGAAGACGATATCAGGGGTGCTGACCGTAGTACTGCCGCGAGTGAACGCCGCCGCGAACTGGAGCACTTTAAAGAATGCACGTGAGCTGAGCCTAGGCATGTACTGGCCACCGGTCCGCCGTGGGCCGATGGGAATGTTAAAAGTTGTTTAATGTAATTATATTGTTGCAGCAGTCAAGGGTCATACCTTCGTCTCTCACCGGACAAAAGAAGTTAAAGCAAGCTGCCAGACTGACAGGTAAACAAGCGTTTTGATTGCATGACGTGTCCATGTCGCACCGGCCAATCAGGTTATTACAAGCAGCAGGTGCAGATTGACCGGCGTGTGACGTCAGATCACTGCGAGAACAACCCGAGAGCGGTCCTCTCGCGGCACCTTCCGCCGACCAGTCTGCGTTGCGCTGCATGTAGAGTAGAAAATACTGAAGGGCCAGCGCTGTTCAAGGACAGCAATTTACTGAAACCTACTGACAACATCTCACAAAGTCTCTGAACGTAATAACGGAGAAATGGAGAAAAATACAAGCCAAGCACTCGTGGCAAAATACTCCAAATGTTTGAAAACCAAGATCACTTTTTCCTGGCCCGCTGAGACTAGTTTAAAGAAGCTAGCGTGTGCTAAAGCCCTTATAAATCCAAATAAAAAGTGCTGCTTTTATTCACCTAGCGTGTTGACGTTTTATATTTCATACAAAGCAACAAATATGCGGTGGACCCATATTCGAGCCCAATTCGCTTTATAAGACCCTAATAAATCTCGCTCGTTTATTAGCTATACGTCTGTGCTAATAGACCAATACGACTACTAGCCAGCGGATTTAACAACATTTATTTAAATAAAGGATTCACAGAAATGAACGAATAAATCATTTGCTATTATTACAATTAAGACTGGTTTTATTAAATATTTAATCACATAAAGTTCTCTACTGTTATTTTTTTAGTTTGTTAAAAACGAAAATTAAAAGAATATTAACGTACATTGCTAATACGACATGATTTCAGCGTAAGCTGGAAGAGTGTACAGAAAGTGTCTATCCGGGGACTGGAAAAAGTCTAATATTGGCTTGCCTTTTCCTTATTTGCACAGTTTTTTTCGTTTAGTTTCTTTTTACAACAAAACCCAACGCCGAGTTTTCATTCGCGAAGTGATCTTTATAAGCTATACTGTATGATTACCAGCTGGACTGGACTGCGGCCTTGAACCTGACACCTGGACGGGGGCATCGTACCCACCGATTGCCCGCGTGCAGAACTAGAGCTTAAACGAGTTCATGTTCGCGTCTTTTTGGCATGAACTGAAAATGCTCAAATGTCAAAATAGCTTTTCAGCAAACAATTGGTCACTGCATGTCTTAAACGACTAAACATTTTAATGCGTTCGTTCTTATGATGAGCCTAAACCGCCGACGCGTCTGTCATTAAGGTTAAGAAAATAATAACGAGAGAAAATCATTCACTGCTCCCGACTGAGTAACTTCTCTAACTTTGCAAAGTAAGATGATCCGTAATTTCTTTTTTTTTAAATCCATTGCGCTGAGCTCTGCTATTTGAAGTAAGTGTACGTTTTATCATGGAATTTATATTTTCCGATCGACTTTTAAGAAAGTTACTGCATTGGATATTTTGGTTCATTAACAGACAGTAAATCAGATGTAAAAAAGGTGTAAAATTCACACAGACATTACTTTTACATCTAGTAATGCATGCAGTTAGGGATATGTGTCTATTGGGTTCATAAGGTTCATTCATCCTTTTTTTAAAACATGGAGTTTTCTTTCACGGACATTATGCCGCCTAGAGGAGACTTGGCCGCCCGGTTAAAAATATTCTACACTAGTCCCGCCACCGGAGGCGGTCCCTCACCAGGAATTAACCAGGCTCGAGCCTGCTTAGCTTCGAGAGAAGACGATATCAGGGGTGCTGACCGTAGTACTGCCGCGAGTGAACGCCGCCGCGAACTGGAGCACTTTAAAGAATGCACGTGAGCTGAGCCTAGGCATGTACTGGCCACCGGTCCGCCGTGGGCCGATGGGAATGTTAAAAGTTGTTTAATGTAATTATATTGTTGCAGCAGTCAAGGGTCATACCTTCGTCTCTCACCGGACAAAAGAAGTTAAAGCAAGCTGCCAGACTGACAGGTAAACAAGCGTTTTGATTGCATGACGTGTCCATGTCGCACCGGCCAATCAGGTTATTACAAGCAGCAGGTGCAGATTGACCGGCGTGTGACGTCAGATCACTGCGAGAACAACCCGAGAGCGGTCCTCTCGCGGCACCTTCCGCCGACCAGTCTGCGTTGCGCTGCATGTAGAGTAGAAAATACTGAAGGGCCAGCGCTGTTCAAGGACAGCAATTTACTGAAACCTACTGACAACATCTCACAAAGTCTCTGAACGTAATAACGGAGAAATGGAGAAAAATACAAGCCAAGCACTCGTGGCAAAATACTCCAAATGTTTGAAAACCAAGATCACTTTTTCCTGGCCCGCTGAGACTAGTTTAAAGAAGCTAGCGTGTGCTAAAGCCCTTATAAATCCAAATAAAAAGTGCTGCTTTTATTCACCTAGCGTGTTGACGTTTTATATTTCATACAAAGCAACAAATATGCGGTGGACCCATATTCGAGCCCAATTCGCTTTATAAGACCCTAATAAATCTCGCTCGTTTATTAGCTATACGTCTGTGCTAATAGACCAATACGACTACTAGCCAGCGGATTTAACAACATTTATTTAAATAAAGGATTCACAGAAATGAACGAATAAATCATTTGCTATTATTACAATTAAGACTGGTTTTATTAAATATTTAATCACATAAAGTTCTCTACTGTTATTTTTTTAGTTTGTTAAAAACGAAAATTAAAAGAATATTAACGTACATTGCTAATACGACATGATTTCAGCGTAAGCTGGAAGAGTGTACAGAAATTGTCTATCCGGGGACTGGAAAAAGTCTAATATTGGCTTGCCTTTTCCTTATTTGCACAGTTTTTTTTTTGTTTAGTTTCTTTTTACAACAAAACCCAACGCCGAGTTTTCATTCGCGAAGTGATCTTTATAAGCTATACTGTATGATTACCAGCTGGACTGGACTGCGGCCTTGAACCTGACACCTGGACGGGGGCATCGTACCCACCGATTGCCCGCGTGCAGAACTAGAGCTTAAACGAGTTCATGTTCGCGTCTTTTTGGCATGAACTGAAAATGCTCAAATGTCAAAATAGCTTTTCAGCAAACAATTGGTCACTGCATGTCTTAAACGACTAAACATTTTAATGCGTTCGTTCTTATGATGAGCCTAAACCGCCGACGCGTCTGTCATTAAGGTTAAGAAAATAATAACGAGAGAAAATCATTCACTGCTCCCGACTGAGTAACTTCTCTAACTTTGCAAAGTAAGATGATCCGTAATTTCTTTTTTTTAAAATCCATTGCGCTGAGCTCTGCTATTTGAAGTAAGTGTACGTTTTATCATGGAATTTATATTTTCCGATCGACTTTTAAGAAAGTTACTGCATTGGATATTTTGGTTCATTAACAGACAGTAAATCAGATGTAAAAAAGGTGTAAAATTCACACAGACATTACTTTTACATCTAGTAATGCATGCAGTTAGGGATATGTGTCTATTGGGTTCATAAGGTTCATTCATCCTTTTTTTAAAACATGGAGTTTTCTTTCACGGACATTATGCCGCCTAGAGGAGACTTGGCCGCCCGGTTAAAAATATTCTACACTAGTCCCGCCACCGGAGGCGGTCCCTCACCAGGAATTAACCAGGCTCGAGCCTGCTTAGCTTCGAGAGAAGACGATATCAGGGGTGCTGACCGTAGTACTGCCGCGAGTGAACGCCGCCGCGAACTGGAGCACTTTAAAGAATGCACGTGAGCTGAGCCTAGGCATGTACTGGCCACCGGTCCGCCGTGGGCCGATGGGAATGTTAAAAGTTGTTTAATGTAATTATATTGTTGCAGCAGTCAAGGGTCATACCTTCGTCTCTCACCGGACAAAAGAAGTTAAAGCAAGCTGCCAGACTGACAGGTAAAACAAGCGTTTTGATTGCATGACGTGTCCATGTCGCACCGGCCAATCAGGTTATTACAAGCAGCAGGTGCAGATTGACCGGCGTGTGACGTCAGATCACTGCGAGAACAACCCGAGAGCGGTCCTCTCGCGGCACCTTCCGCCGACCAGTCTGCGTTGCGCTGCATGTAGAGTAGAAAATACTGAAGGGCCAGCGCTGTTCAAGGACAGCAATTTACTGAAACCTACTGACAACATCTCACAAAGTCTCTGAACGTAATAACGGAGAAATGGAGAAAAATACAAGCCAAGCACTCGTGGCAAAATACTCCAAATGTTTGAAAACCAAGATCACTTTTTCCTGGCCCGCTGAGACTAGTTTAAAGAAGCTAGCGTGTGCTAAAGCCCTTATAAATCCAAATAAAAAGTGCTGCTTTTATTCACCTAGCGTGTTGACGTTTTATATTTCATACAAAGCAACAAATATGCGGTGGACCCATATTCGAGCCCAATTCGCTTTATAAGACCCTAATAAATCTCGCTCGTTTATTAGCTATACGTCTGTGCTAATAGACCAATACGACTACTAGCCAGCGGATTTAACAACATTTATTTAAATAAAGGATTCACAGAAATGAACGAATAAATCATTTGCTATTATTACAATTAAGACTGGTTTTATTAAATATTTAATCACATAAAGTTCTCTACTGTTATTTTTTTAGTTTGTTAAAAACGAAAATTAAAAGAATATTAACGTACATTGCTAATACGACATGATTTCAGCGTAAGCTGGAAGAGTGTACAGAAATTGTCTATCCGGGGACTGGAAAAAGTCTAATATTGGCTTGCCTTTTCCTTATTTGCACAGTTTTTTTTTTGTTTAGTTTCTTTTTACAACAAAACCCAACGCCGAGTTTTCATTCGCGAAGTGATCTTTATAAGCTATACTGTATGATTACCAGCTGGACTGGACTGCGGCCTTGAACCTGACACCTGGACGGGGGCATCGTACCCACCGATTGCCCGCGTGCAGAACTAGAGCTTAAACGAGTTCATGTTCGCGTCTTTTTGGCATGAACTGAAAATGCTCAAATGTCAAAATAGCTTTTCAGCAAACAATTGGTCACTGCATGTCTTAAACGACTAAACATTTTAATGCGTTCGTTCTTATGATGAGCCTAAACCGCCGACGCGTCTGTCATTAAGGTTAAGAAAATAATAACGAGAGAAAATCATTCACTGCTCCCGACTGAGTAACTTCTCTAACTTTGCAAAGTAAGATGATCCGTAATTTCTTTTTTTTTAAATCCATTGCGCTGAGCTCTGCTATTTGAAGTAAGTGTACGTTTTATCATGGAATTTATATTTTCCGATCGACTTTTAAGAAAGTTACTGCATTGGATATTTTGGTTCATTAACAGACAGTAAATCAGATGTAAAAAAGGTGTAAAATTCACACAGACATTACTTTTACATCTAGTAATGCATGCAGTTAGGGATATGTGTCTATTGGGTTCATAAGGTTCATTCATCCTTTTTTTAAAACATGGAGTTTTCTTTCACGGACATTATGCCGCCTAGAGGAGACTTGGCCGCCCGGTTAAAAATATTCTACACTAGTCCCGCCACCGGAGGCGGTCCCTCACCAGGAATTAACCAGGCTCGAGCCTGCTTAGCTTCGAGAGAAGACGATATCAGGGGTGCTGACCGTAGTACTGCCGCGAGTGAACGCCGCCGCGAACTGGAGCACTTTAAAGAATGCACGTGAGCTGAGCCTAGGCATGTACTGGCCACCGGTCCGCCGTGGGCCGATGGGAATGTTAAAAGTTGTTTAATGTAATTATATTGTTGCAGCAGTCAAGGGTCATACCTTCGTCTCTCACCGGACAAAAGAAGTTAAAGCAAGCTGCCAGACTGACAGGTAAACAAGCGTTTTGATTGCATGACGTGTCCATGTCGCACCGGCCAATCAGGTTATTACAAGCAGCAGGTGCAGATTGACCGGCGTGTGACGTCAGATCACTGCGAGAACAACCCGAGAGCGGTCCTCTCGCGGCACCTTCCGCCGACCAGTCTGCGTTGCGCTGCATGTAGAGTAGAAAATACTGAAGGGCCAGCGCTGTTCAAGGACAGCAATTTACTGAAACCTACTGACAACATCTCACAAAGTCTCTGAACGTAATAACGGAGAAATGGAGAAAAATACAAGCCAAGCACTCGTGGCAAAATACTCCAAATGTTTGAAAACCAAGATCACTTTTTCCTGGCCCGCTGAGACTAGTTTAAAGAAGCTAGCGTGTGCTAAAGCCCTTATAAATCCAAATAAAAAGTGCTGCTTTTATTCACCTAGCGTGTTGACGTTTTATATTTCATACAAAGCAACAAATATGCGGTGGACCCATATTCGAGCCCAATTCGCTTTATAAGACCCTAATAAATCTCGCTCGTTTATTAGCTATACGTCTGTGCTAATAGACCAATACGACTACTAGCCAGCGGATTTAACAACATTTATTTAAATAAAGGATTCACAGAAATGAACGAATAAATAATTTGCTATTATTACAATTAAGACTGGTTTTATTAAATATTTAATCACATAAAGTTCTCTACTGTTATTTTTTTAGTTTGTTAAAAACGAAAATTAAAAGAATATTAACGTACATTGCTAATACGACATGATTTCAGCGTAAGCTGGAAGAGTGTACAGAAATTGTCTATCCGGGGACTGGAAAAAGTCTAATATTGGCTTGCCTTTTCCTTATTTGCACAGTTTTTTTTTGTTTAGTTTCTTTTTACAACAAAACCCAACGCCGAGTTTTCATTCGCGAAGTGATCTTTATAAGCTATACTGTATGATTACCAGCTGGACTGGACTGCGGCCTTGAACCTGACACCTGGACGGGGGCATCGTACCCACCGATTGCCCGCGTGCAGAACTAGAGCTTAAACGAGTTCATGTTCGCGTCTTTTTGGCATGAACTGAAAATGCTCAAATGTCAAAATAGCTTTTCAGCAAACAATTGGTCACTGCATGTCTTAAACGACTAAACATTTTAATGCGTTCGTTCTTATGATGAGCCTAAACCGCCGACGCGTCTGTCATTAAAGTTAAGAAAATAATAACGAGAGAAAATCATTCACTGCTCCCGACTGAGTAACTTCTCTAACTTTGCAAAGTAAGATGATCCGTAATTTCTTTTTTTTAAATCCATTGCGCTGAGCTCTGCTATTTGAAGTAAGTGTACGTTTTATCATGGAATTTATATTTTCCGATCGACTTTTAAGAAAGTTACTGCATTGGATATTTTGGTTCATTAACAGACAGTAAATCAGATGTAAAAAAGGTGTAAAATTCACACAGACATTACTTTTACATCTAGTAATGCATGCAGTTAGGGATATGTGTCTATTGGGTTCATAAGGTTCATTCATCCTTTTTTTAAAACATGGAGTTTTCTTTCACGGACATTATGCCGCCTAGAGGAGACTTGGCCGCCCGGTTAAAAATATTCTACACTAGTCCCGCCACCGGAGGCGGTCCCTCACCAGGAATTAACCAGGCTCGAGCCTGCTTAGCTTCGAGAGAAGACGATATCAGGGGTGCTGACCGTAGTACTGCCGCGAGTGAACGCCGCCGCGAACTGGAGCACTTTAAAGAATGCACGTGAGCTGAGCCTAGGCATGTACTGGCCACCGGTCCGCCGTGGGCCGATGGGAATGTTAAAAGTTGTTTAATGTAATTATATTGTTGCAGCAGTCAAGGGTCATACCTTCGTCTCTCACCGGACAAAAGAAGTTAAAGCAAGCTGCCAGACTGACAGGTAAACAAGCGTTTTGATTGCATGACGTGTCCATGTCGCACCGGCCAATCAGGTTATTACAAGCAGCAGGTGCAGATTGACCGGCGTGTGACGTCAGATCACTGCGAGAACAACCCGAGAGCGGTCCTCTCGCGGCACCTTCCGCCGACCAGTCTGCGTTGCGCTGCATGTAGAGTAGAAAATACTGAAGGGCCAGCGCTGTTCAAGGACAGCAATTTACTGAAACCTACTGACAACATCTCACAAAGTCTCTGAACGTAATAACGGAGAAATGGAGAAAAATACAAGCCAAGCACTCGTGGCAAAATACTCCAAATGTTTGAAAACCAAGATCACTTTTTCCTGGCCCGCTGAGACTAGTTTAAAGAAGCTAGCGTGTGCTAAAGCCCTTATAAATCCAAATAAAAAGTGCTGCTTTTATTCACCTAGCGTGTTGACGTTTTATATTTCATACAAAGCAACAAATATGCGGTGGACCCATATTCGAGCCCAATTCGCTTTATAAGACCCTAATAAATCTCGCTCGTTTATTAGCTATACGTCTGTGCTAATAGACCAATACGACTACTAGCCAGCGGATTTAACAACATTTATTTAAATAAAGGATTCACAGAAATGAACGAATAAATCATTTGCTATTATTACAATTAAGACTGGTTTTATTAAATATTTAATCACATAAAGTTCTCTACTGTTATTTTTTTAGTTTGTTAAAAACGAAAATTAAAAGAATATTAACGTACATTGCTAATACGACATGATTTCAGCGTAAGCTGGAAGAGTGTACAGAAATTGTCTATCCGGGGACTGGAAAAAGTCTAATATTGGCTTGCCTTTTCCTTATTTGCACAGTTTTTTTTTTGTTTAGTTTCTTTTTACAACAAAACCCAACGCCGAGTTTTCATTCGCGAAGTGATCTTTATAAGCTATACTGTATGATTACCAGCTGGACTGGACTGCGGCCTTGAACCTGACACCTGGACGGGGGCATCGTACCCACCGATTGCCCGCGTGCAGAACTAGAGCTTAAACGAGTTCATGTTCGCGTCTTTTTGGCATGAACTGAAAATGCTCAAATGTCAAAATAGCTTTTCAGCAAACAATTGGTCACTGCATGTCTTAAACGACTAAACATTTTAATGCGTTCGTTCTTATGATGAGCCTAAACCGCCGACGCGTCTGTCATTAAATTTAAGAAAATAATAACGAGAGAAAATCATTCACTGCTCCCGACTGAGTAACTTCTCTAACTTTGCAAAGTAAGATGATCCGTAATTTCTTTTTTTTAAAATCCATTGCGCTGAGCTCTGCTATTTGAAGTAAGTGTACGTTTTATCATGGAATTTATATTTTCCGATCGACTTTTAAGAAAGTTACTGCATTGGATATTTTGGTTCATTAACAGACAGTAAATCAGATGTAAAAAAGGTGTAAAATTCACACAGACATTACTTTTACATCTAGTAATGCATGCAGTTAGGGATATGTGTCTATTGGGTTCATAAGGTTCATTCATCCTTTTTTTAAAACATGGAGTTTTCTTTCACGGACATTATGCCGCCTAGAGGAGACTTGGCCGCCCGGTTAAAAATATTCTACACTAGTCCCGCCACCGGAGGCGGTCCCTCACCAGGAATTAACCAGGCTCGAGCCTGCTTAGCTTCGAGAGAAGACGATATCAGGGGTGCTGACCGTAGTACTGCCGCGAGTGAACGCCGCCGCGAACTGGAGCACTTTAAAGAATGCACGTGAGCTGAGCCTAGGCATGTACTGGCCACCGGTCCGCCGTGGGCCGATGGGAATGTTAAAAGTTGTTTAATGTAATTATATTGTTGCAGCAGTCAAGGGTCATACCTTCGTCTCTCACCGGACAAAAGAAGTTAAAGCAAGCTGCCAGACTGACAGGTAAACAAGCGTTTTGATTGCATGACGTGTCCATGTCGCACCGGCCAATCAGGTTATTACAAGCAGCAGGTGCAGATTGACCGGCGTGTGACGTCAGATCACTGCGAGAACAACCCGAGAGCGGTCCTCTCGCGGCACCTTCCGCCGACCAGTCTGCGTTGCGCTGCATGTAGAGTAGAAAATACTGAAGGGCCAGCGCTGTTCAAGGACAGCAATTTACTGAAACCTACTGACAACATCTCACAAAGTCTCTGAACGTAATAACGGAGAAATGGAGAAAAATACAAGCCAAGCACTCGTGGCAAAATACTCCAAATGTTTGAAAACCAAGATCACTTTTTCCTGGCCCGCTGAGACTAGTTTAAAGAAGCTAGCGTGTGCTAAAGCCCTTATAAATCCAAATAAAAAGTGCTGCTTTTATTCACCTAGCGTGTTGACGTTTTATATTTCATACAAAGCAACAAATATGCGGTGGACCCATATTCGAGCCCAATTCGCTTTATAAGACCCTAATAAATCTCGCTCGTTTATTAGCTATACGTCTGTGCTAATAGACCAATACGACTACTAGCCAGCGGATTTAACAACATTTATTTAAATAAAGGATTCACAGAAATGAACGAATAAATCATTTGCTATTATTACAATTAAGACTGGTTTTATTAAATATTTAATCACATAAAGTTCTCTACTGTTATTTTTTTAGTTTGTTAAAAACGAAAATTAAAAGAATATTAACGTACATTGCTAATACGACATGATTTCAGCGTAAGCTGGAAGAGTGTACAGAAATTGTCTATCCGGGGACTGGAAAAAGTCTAATATTGGCTTGCCTTTTCCTTATTTGCACAGTTTTTTTTTTGTTTAGTTTCTTTTTACAACAAAACCCAACGCCGAGTTTTCATTCGCGAAGTGATCTTTATAAGCTATACTGTATGATTACCAGCTGGACTGGACTGCGGCCTTGAACCTGACACCTGGACGGGGGCATCGTACCCACCGATTGCCCGCGTGCAGAACTAGAGCTTAAACGAGTTCATGTTCGCGTCTTTTTGGCATGAACTGAAAATGCTCAAATGTCAAAATAGCTTTTCAGCAAACAATTGGTCACTGCATGTCTTAAACGACTAAACATTTTAATGCGTTCGTTCTTATGATGAGCCTAAACCGCCGACGCGTCTGTCATTAAATTTAAGAAAATAATAACGAGAGAAAATCATTCACTGCTCCCGACTGAGTAACTTCTCTAACTTTGCAAAGTAAGATGATCCGTAATTTCTTTTTTTTAAAATCCATTGCGCTGAGCTCTGCTATTTGAAGTAAGTGTACGTTTTATCATGGAATTTATATTTTCCGATCGACTTTTAAGAAAGTTACTGCATTGGATATTTTGGTTCATTAACAGACAGTAAATCAGATGTAAAAAAGGTGTAAAATTCACACAGACATTACTTTTACATCTAGTAATGCATGCAGTTAGGGATATGTGTCTATTGGGTTCATAAGGTTCATTCATCCTTTTTTTAAAACATGGAGTTTTCTTTCACGGACATTATGCCGCCTAGAGGAGACTTGGCCGCCCGGTTAAAAATATTCTACACTAGTCCCGCCACCGGAGGCGGTCCCTCACCAGGAATTAACCAGGCTCGAGCCTGCTTAGCTTCGAGAGAAGACGATATCAGGGGTGCTGACCGTAGTACTGCCGCGAGTGAACGCCGCCGCGAACTGGAGCACTTTAAAGAATGCACGTGAGCTGAGCCTAGGCATGTACTGGCCACCGGTCCGCCGTGGGCCGATGGGAATGTTAAAAGTTGTTTAATGTAATTATATTGTTGCAGCAGTCAAGGGTCATACCTTCGTCTCTCACCGGACAAAAGAAGTTAAAGCAAGCTGCCAGACTGACAGGTAAACAAGCGTTTTGATTGCATGACGTGTCCATGTCGCACCGGCCAATCAGGTTATTACAAGCAGCAGGTGCAGATTGACCGGCGTGTGACGTCAGATCACTGCGAGAACAACCCGAGAGCGGTCCTCTCGCGGCACCTTCCGCCGACCAGTCTGCGTTGCGCTGCATGTAGAGTAGAAAATACTGAAGGGCCAGCGCTGTTCAAGGACAGCAATTTACTGAAACCTACTGACAACATCTCACAAAGTCTCTGAACGTAATAACGGAGAAATGGAGAAAAATACAAGCCAAGCACTCGTGGCAAAATACTCCAAATGTTTGAAAACCAAGATCACTTTTTCCTGGCCCGCTGAGACTAGTTTAAAGAAGCTAGCGTGTGCTAAAGCCCTTATAAATCCAAATAAAAAGTGCTGCTTTTATTCACCTAGCGTGTTGACGTTTTATATTTCATACAAAGCAACAAATATGCGGTGGACCCATATTCGAGCCCAATTCGCTTTATAAGACCCTAATAAATCTCGCTCGTTTATTAGCTATACGTCTGTGCTAATAGACCAATACGACTACTAGCCAGCGGATTTAACAACATTTATTTAAATAAAGGATTCACAGAAATGAACGAATAAATAATTTGCTATTATTACAATTAAGACTGGTTTTATTAAATATTTAATCACATAAAGTTCTCTACTGTTATTTTTTTAGTTTGTTAAAAACGAAAATTAAAAGAATATTAACGTACATTGCTAATACGACATGATTTCAGCGTAAGCTGGAAGAGTGTACAGAAATTGTCTATCCGGGGACTGGAAAAAGTCTAATATTGGCTTGCCTTTTCCTTATTTGCACAGTTTTTTTTTGTTTAGTTTCTTTTTACAACAAAACCCAACGCCGAGTTTTCATTCGCGAAGTGATCTTTATAAGCTATACTGTATGATTACCAGCTGGACTGGACTGCGGCCTTGAACCTGACACCTGGACGGGGGCATCGTACCCACCGATTGCCCGCGTGCAGAACTAGAGCTTAAACGAGTTCATGTTCGCGTCTTTTTGGCATGAACTGAAAATGCTCAAATGTCAAAATAGCTTTTCAGCAAACAATTGGTCACTGCATGTCTTAAACGACTAAACATTTTAATGCGTTCGTTCTTATGATGAGCCTAAACCGCCGACGCGTCTGTCATTAAAGTTAAGAAAATAATAACGAGAGAAAATCATTCACTGCTCCCGACTGAGTAACTTCTCTAACTTTGCAAAGTAAGATGATCCGTAATTTCTTTTTTTTTAAATCCATTGCGCTGAGCTCTGCTATTTGAAGTAAGTGTACGTTTTATCATGGAATTTATATTTTCCGATCGACTTTTAAGAAAGTTACTGCATTGGATATTTTGGTTCATTAACAGACAGTAAATCAGATGTAAAAAAGGTGTAAAATTCACACAGACATTACTTTTACATCTAGTAATGCATGCAGTTAGGGATATGTGTCTATTGGGTTCATAAGGTTCATTCATCCTTTTTTTAAAACATGGAGTTTTCGTTCACGGACATTATGCCGCCTAGAGGAGACTTGGCCGCCCGGTTAAAAATATTCTACACTAGTCCCGCCACCGGAGGCGGTCCCTCACCAGGAATTAACCAGGCTCGAGCCTGCTTAGCTTCGAGAGAAGACGATATCAGGGGTGCTGACCGTAGTACTGCCGCGAGTGAACGCCGCCGCGAACTGGAGCACTTTAAAGAATGCACGTGAGCTGAGCCTAGGCATGTACTGGCCACCGGTCCGCCGTGGGCCGATGGGAATGTTAAAAGTTGTTTAATGTAATTATATTGTTGCAGCAGTCAAGGGTCATACCTTCGTCTCTCACCGGACAAAAGAAGTTAAAGCAAGCTGCCAGACTGACAGGTAAACAAGCGTTTTGATTGCATGACGTGTCCATGTCGCACCGGCCAATCAGGTTATTACAAGCAGCAGGTGCAGATTGACCGGCGTGTGACGTCAGATCACTGCGAGAACAACCCGAGAGCGGTCCTCTCGCGGCACCTTCCGCCGACCAGTCTGTGTTGCGCTGCATGTAGAGTAGAAAATACTGAAGGGCCAGCGCTGTTCAAGGACAGCAATTTACTGAAACCTACTGACAACATCTCACAAAGTCTCTGAACGTAATAACGGAGAAATGGAGAAAAATACAAGCCAAGCACTCGTGGCAAAATACTCCAAATGTTTGAAAACCAAGATCACTTTTTCCTGGCCCGCTGAGACTAGTTTAAAGAAGCTAGCGTGTGCTAAAGCCCTTATAAATCCAAATAAAAAGTGCTGCTTTTATTCACCTAGCGTGTTGACGTTTTATATTTCATACAAAGCAACAAATATGCGGTGGACCCATATTCGAGCCCAATTCGCTTTATAAGACCCTAATAAATCTCGCTCGTTTATTAGCTATACGTCTGTGCTAATAGACCAATACGACTACTAGCCAGCGGATTTAACAACATTTATTTAAATAAAGGATTCACAGAAATGAACGAATAAATCATTTGCTATTATTACAATTAAGACTGGTTTTATTAAATATTTAATCACATAAAGTTCTCTACTGTTATTTTTTTAGTTTGTTAAAAACGAAAATTAAAAGAATATTAACGTACATTGCTAATACGACATGATTTCAGCGTAAGCTGGAAGAGTGTACAGAAATTGTCTATCCGGGGACTGGAAAAAGTCTAATATTGGCTTGCCTTTTCCTTATTTGCACAGTTTTTTTTTTGTTTAGTTTCTTTTTACAACAAAACCCAACGCCGAGTTTTCATTCGCGAAGTGATCTTTATAAGCTATACTGTATGATTACCAGCTGGACTGGACTGCGGCCTTGAACCTGACACCTGGACGGGGGCATCGTACCCACCGATTGCCCGCGTGCAGAACTAGAGCTTAAACGAGTTCATGTTCGCGTCTTTTTGGCATGAACTGAAAATGCTCAAATGTCAAAATAGCTTTTCAGCAAACAATTGGTCACTGCATGTCTTAAACGACTAAACATTTTAATGCGTTCGTTCTTATGATGAGCCTAAACCGCCGACGCGTCTGTCATTAAATTTAAGAAAATAATAACGAGAGAAAATCATTCACTGCTCCCGACTGAGTAACTTCTCTAACTTTGCAAAGTAAGATGATCCGTAATTTCTTTTTTTTAAAATCCATTGCGCTGAGCTCTGCTATTTGAAGTAAGTGTACGTTTTATCATGGAATTTATATTTTCCGATCGACTTTTAAGAAAGTTACTGCATTGGATATTTTGGTTCATTAACAGACAGTAAATCAGATGTAAAAAAGGTGTAAAATTCACACAGACATTACTTTTACATCTAGTAATGCATGCAGTTAGGGATATGTGTCTATTGGGTTCATAAGGTTCATTCATCCTTTTTTTAAAACATGGAGTTTTCTTTCACGGACATTATGCCGCCTAGAGGAGACTTGGCCGCCCGGTTAAAAATATTCTACACTAGTCCCGCCACCGGAGGCGGTCCCTCACCAGGAATTAACCAGGCTCGAGCCTGCTTAGCTTCGAGAGAAGACGATATCAGGGGTGCTGACCGTAGTACTGCCGCGAGTGAACGCCGCCGCGAACTGGAGCACTTTAAAGAATGCACGTGAGCTGAGCCTAGGCATGTACTGGCCACCGGTCCGCCGTGGGCCGATGGGAATGTTAAAAGTTGTTTAATGTAATTATATTGTTGCAGCAGTCAAGGGTCATACCTTCGTCTCTCACCGGACAAAAGAAGTTAAAGCAAGCTGCCAGACTGACAGGTAAACAAGCGTTTTGATTGCATGACGTGTCCATGTCGCACCGGCCAATCAGGTTATTACAAGCAGCAGGTGCAGATTGACCGGCGTGTGACGTCAGATCACTGCGAGAACAACCCGAGAGCGGTCCTCTCGCGGCACCTTCCGCCGACCAGTCTGCGTTGCGCTGCATGTAGAGTAGAAAATACTGAAGGGCCAGCGCTGTTCAAGGACAGCAATTTACTGAAACCTACTGACAACATCTCACAAAGTCTCTGAACGTAATAACGGAGAAATGGAGAAAAATACAAGCCAAGCACTCGTGGCAAAATACTCCAAATGTTTGAAAACCAAGATCACTTTTTCCTGGCCCGCTGAGACTAGTTTAAAGAAGCTAGCGTGTGCTAAAGCCCTTATAAATCCAAATAAAAAGTGCTGCTTTTATTCACCTAGCGTGTTGACGTTTTATATTTCATACAAAGCAACAAATATGCGGTGGACCCATATTCGAGCCCAATTCGCTTTATAAGACCCTAATAAATCTCGCTCGTTTATTAGCTATACGTCTGTGCTAATAGACCAATACGACTACTAGCCAGCGGATTTAACAACATTTATTTAAATAAAGGATTCACAGAAATGAACGAATAAATAATTTGCTATTATTACAATTAAGACTGGTTTTATTAAATATTTAATCACATAAAGTTCTCTACTGTTATTTTTTTAGTTTGTTAAAAACGAAAATTAAAAGAATATTAACGTACATTGCTAATACGACATGATTTCAGCGTAAGCTGGAAGAGTGTACAGAAATTGTCTATCCGGGGACTGGAAAAAGTCTAATATTGGCTTGCCTTTTCCTTATTTGCACAGTTTTTTTTTGTTTAGTTTCTTTTTACAACAAAACCCAACGCCGAGTTTTCATTCGCGAAGTGATCTTTATAAGCTATACTGTATGATTACCAGCTGGACTGGACTGCGGCCTTGAACCTGACACCTGGACGGGGGCATCGTACCCACCGATTGCCCGCGTGCAGAACTAGAGCTTAAACGAGTTCATGTTCGCGTCTTTTTGGCATGAACTGAAAATGCTCAAATGTCAAAATAGCTTTTCAGCAAACAATTGGTCACTGCATGTCTTAAACGACTAAACATTTTAATGCGTTCGTTCTTATGATGAGCCTAAACCGCCGACGCGTCTGTCATTAAAGTTAAGAAAATAATAACGAGAGAAAATCATTCACTGCTCCCGACTGAGTAACTTCTCTAACTTTGCAAAGTAAGATGATCCGTAATTTCTTTTTTTTTAAATCCATTGCGCTGAGCTCTGCTATTTGAAGTAAGTGTACGTTTTATCATGGAATTTATATTTTCCGATCGACTTTTAAGAAAGTTACTGCATTGGATATTTTGGTTCATTAACAGACAGTAAATCAGATGTAAAAAAGGTGTAAAATTCACACAGACATTACTTTTACATCTAGTAATGCATGCAGTTAGGGATATGTGTCTATTGGGTTCATAAGGTTCATTCATCCTTTTTTTAAAACATGGAGTTTTCGTTCACGGACATTATGCCGCCTAGAGGAGACTTGGCCGCCCGGTTAAAAATATTCTACACTAGTCCCGCCACCGGAGGCGGTCCCTCACCAGGAATTAACCAGGCTCGAGCCTGCTTAGCTTCGAGAGAAGACGATATCAGGGGTGCTGACCGTAGTACTGCCGCGAGTGAACGCCGCCGCGAACTGGAGCACTTTAAAGAATGCACGTGAGCTGAGCCTAGGCATGTACTGGCCACCGGTCCGCCGTGGGCCGATGGGAATGTTAAAAGTTGTTTAATGTAATTATATTGTTGCAGCAGTCAAGGGTCATACCTTCGTCTCTCACCGGACAAAAGAAGTTAAAGCAAGCTGCCAGACTGACAGGTAAACAAGCGTTTTGATTGCATGACGTGTCCATGTCGCACCGGCCAATCAGGTTATTACAAGCAGCAGGTGCAGATTGACCGGCGTGTGACGTCAGATCACTGCGAGAACAACCCGAGAGCGGTCCTCTCGCGGCACCTTCCGCCGACCAGTCTGTGTTGCGCTGCATGTAGAGTAGAAAATACTGAAGGGCCAGCGCTGTTCAAGGACAGCAATTTACTGAAACCTACTGACAACATCTCACAAAGTCTCTGAACGTAATAACGGAGAAATGGAGAAAAATACAAGCCAAGCACTCGTGGCAAAATACTCCAAATGTTTGAAAACCAAGATCACTTTTTCCTGGCCCGCTGAGACTAGTTTAAAGAAGCTAGCGTGTGCTAAAGCCCTTATAAATCCAAATAAAAAGTGCTGCTTTTATTCACCTAGCGTGTTGACGTTTTATATTTCATACAAAGCAACAAATATGCGGTGGACCCATATTCGAGCCCAATTCGCTTTATAAGACCCTAATAAATCTCGCTCGTTTATTAGCTATACGTCTGTGCTAATAGACCAATACGACTACTAGCCAGCGGATTTAACAACATTTATTTAAATAAAGGATTCACAGAAATGAACGAATAAATCATTTGCTATTATTACAATTAAGACTGGTTTTATTAAATATTTAATCACATAAAGTTCTCTACTGTTATTTTTTTAGTTTGTTAAAAACGAAAATTAAAAGAATATTAACGTACATTGCTAATACGACATGATTTCAGCGTAAGCTGGAAGAGTGTACAGAAATTGTCTATCCGGGGACTGGAAAAAGTCTAATATTGGCTTGCCTTTTCCTTATTTGCACAGTTTTTTTTTTGTTTAGTTTCTTTTTACAACAAAACCCAACGCCGAGTTTTCATTCGCGAAGTGATCTTTATAAGCTATACTGTATGATTACCAGCTGGACTGGACTGCGGCCTTGAACCTGACACCTGGACGGGGGCATCGTACCCACCGATTGCCCGCGTGCAGAACTAGAGCTTAAACGAGTTCATGTTCGCGTCTTTTTGGCATGAACTGAAAATGCTCAAATGTCAAAATAGCTTTTCAGCAAACAATTGGTCACTGCATGTCTTAAACGACTAAACATTTTAATGCGTTCGTTCTTATGATGAGCCTAAACCGCCGACGCGTCTGTCATTAAATTTAAGAAAATAATAACGAGAGAAAATCATTCACTGCTCCCGACTGAGTAACTTCTCTAACTTTGCAAAGTAAGATGATCCGTAATTTCTTTTTTTTAAAATCCATTGCGCTGAGCTCTGCTATTTGAAGTAAGTGTACGTTTTATCATGGAATTTATATTTTCCGATCGACTTTTAAGAAAGTTACTGCATTGGATATTTTGGTTCATTAACAGACAGTAAATCAGATGTAAAAAAGGTGTAAAATTCACACAGACATTACTTTTACATCTAGTAATGCATGCAGTTAGGGATATGTGTCTATTGGGTTCATAAGGTTCATTCATCCTTTTTTTAAAACATGGAGTTTTCTTTCACGGACATTATGCCGCCTAGAGGAGACTTGGCCGCCCGGTTAAAAATATTCTACACTAGTCCCGCCACCGGAGGCGGTCCCTCACCAGGAATTAACCAGGCTCGAGCCTGCTTAGCTTCGAGAGAAGACGATATCAGGGGTGCTGACCGTAGTACTGCCGCGAGTGAACGCCGCCGCGAACTGGAGCACTTTAAAGAATGCACGTGAGCTGAGCCTAGGCATGTACTGGCCACCGGTCCGCCGTGGGCCGATGGGAATGTTAAAAGTTGTTTAATGTAATTATATTGTTGCAGCAGTCAAGGGTCATACCTTCGTCTCTCACCGGACAAAAGAAGTTAAAGCAAGCTGCCAGACTGACAGGTAAACAAGCGTTTTGATTGCATGACGTGTCCATGTCGCACCGGCCAATCAGGTTATTACAAGCAGCAGGTGCAGATTGACCGGCGTGTGACGTCAGATCACTGCGAGAACAACCCGAGAGCGGTCCTCTCGCGGCACCTTCCGCCGACCAGTCTGCGTTGCGCTGCATGTAGAGTAGAAAATACTGAAGGGCCAGCGCTGTTCAAGGACAGCAATTTACTGAAACCTACTGACAACATCTCACAAAGTCTCTGAACGTAATAACGGAGAAATGGAGAAAAATACAAGCCAAGCACTCGTGGCAAAATACTCCAAATGTTTGAAAACCAAGATCACTTTTTCCTGGCCCGCTGAGACTAGTTTAAAGAAGCTAGCGTGTGCTAAAGCCCTTATAAATCCAAATAAAAAGTGCTGCTTTTATTCACCTAGCGTGTTGACGTTTTATATTTCATACAAAGCAACAAATATGCGGTGGACCCATATTCGAGCCCAATTCGCTTTATAAGACCCTAATAAATCTCGCTCGTTTATTAGCTATACGTCTGTGCTAATAGACCAATACGACTACTAGCCAGCGGATTTAACAACATTTATTTAAATAAAGGATTCACAGAAATGAACGAATAAATAATTTGCTATTATTACAATTAAGACTGGTTTTATTAAATATTTAATCACATAAAGTTCTCTACTGTTATTTTTTTAGTTTGTTAAAAACGAAAATTAAAAGAATATTAACGTACATTGCTAATACGACATGATTTCAGCGTAAGCTGGAAGAGTGTACAGAAATTGTCTATCCGGGGACTGGAAAAAGTCTAATATTGGCTTGCCTTTTCCTTATTTGCACAGTTTTTTTTTTGTTTAGTTTCTTTTTACAACAAAACCCAACGCCGAGTTTTCATTCGCGAAGTGATCTTTATAAGCTATACTGTATGATTACCAGCTGGACTGGACTGCGGCCTTGAACCTGACACCTGGACGGGGGCATCGTACCCACCGATTGCCCGCGTGCAGAACTAGAGCTTAAACGAGTTCATGTTCGCGTCTTTTTGGCATGAACTGAAAATGCTCAAATGTCAAAATAGCTTTTCAGCAAACAATTGGTCACTGCATGTCTTAAACGACTAAACATTTTAATGCGTTCGTTCTTATGATGAGCCTAAACCGCCGACGCGTCTGTCATTAAAGTTAAGAAAATAATAACGAGAGAAAATCATTCACTGCTCCCGACTGAGTAACTTCTCTAACTTTGCAAAGTAAGATGATCCGTAATTTCTTTTTTTTTAAATCCATTGCGCTGAGCTCTGCTATTTGAAGTAAGTGTACGTTTTATCATGGAATTTATATTTTCCGATCGACTTTTAAGAAAGTTACTGCATTGGATATTTTGGTTCATTAACAGACAGTAAATCAGATGTAAAAAAGGTGTAAAATTCACACAGACATTACTTTTACATCTAGTAATGCATGCAGTTAGGGATATGTGTCTATTGGGTTCATAAGGTTCATTCATCCTTTTTTTAAAACATGGAGTTTTCGTTCACGGACATTATGCCGCCTAGAGGAGACTTGGCCGCCCGGTTAAAAATATTCTACACTAGTCCCGCCACCGGAGGCGGTCCCTCACCAGGAATTAACCAGGCTCGAGCCTGCTTAGCTTCGAGAGAAGACGATATCAGGGGTGCTGACCGTAGTACTGCCGCGAGTGAACGCCGCCGCGAACTGGAGCACTTTAAAGAATGCACGTGAGCTGAGCCTAGGCATGTACTGGCCACCGGTCCGCCGTGGGCCGATGGGAATGTTAAAAGTTGTTTAATGTAATTATATTGTTGCAGCAGTCAAGGGTCATACCTTCGTCTCTCACCGGACAAAAGAAGTTAAAGCAAGCTGCCAGACTGACAGGTAAACAAGCGTTTTGATTGCATGACGTGTCCATGTCGCACCGGCCAATCAGGTTATTACAAGCAGCAGGTGCAGATTGACCGGCGTGTGACGTCAGATCACTGCGAGAACAACCCGAGAGCGGTCCTCTCGCGGCACCTTCCGCCGACCAGTCTGCGTTGCGCTGCATGTAGAGTAGAAAATACTGAAGGGCCAGCGCTGTTCAAGGACAGCAATTTACTGAAACCTACTGACAACATCTCACAAAGTCTCTGAACGTAATAACGGAGAAATGGAGAAAAATACAAGCCAAGCACTCGTGGCAAAATACTCCAAATGTTTGAAAACCAAGATCACTTTTTCCTGGCCCGCTGAGACTAGTTTAAAGAAGCTAGCGTGTGCTAAAGCCCTTATAAATCCAAATAAAAAGTGCTGCTTTTATTCACCTAGCGTGTTGACGTTTTATATTTCATACAAAGCAACAAATATGCGGTGGACCCATATTCGAGCCCAATTCGCTTTATAAGACCCTAATAAATCTCGCTCGTTTATTAGCTATACGTCTGTGCTAATAGACCAATACGACTACTAGCCAGCGGATTTAACAACATTTATTTAAATAAAGGATTCACAGAAATGAACGAATAAATCATTTGCTATTATTACAATTAAGACTGGTTTTATTAAATATTTAATCACATAAAGTTCTCTACTGTTATTTTTTTAGTTTGTTAAAAACGAAAATTAAAAGAATATTAACGTACATTGCTAATACGACATGATTTCAGCGTAAGCTGGAAGAGTGTACAGAAATTGTCTATCCGGGGACTGGAAAAAGTCTAATATTGGCTTGCCTTTTCCTTATTTGCACAGTTTTTTTTTTGTTTAGTTTCTTTTTACAACAAAACCCAACGCCGAGTTTTCATTCGCGAAGTGATCTTTATAAGCTATACTGTATGATTACCAGCTGGACTGGACTGCGGCCTTGAACCTGACACCTGGACGGGGGCATCGTACCCACCGATTGCCCGCGTGCAGAACTAGAGCTTAAACGAGTTCATGTTCGCGTCTTTTTGGCATGAACTGAAAATGCTCAAATGTCAAAATAGCTTTTCAGCAAACAATTGGTCACTGCATGTCTTAAACGACTAAACATTTTAATGCGTTCGTTCTTATGATGAGCCTAAACCGCCGACGCGTCTGTCATTAAATTTAAGAAAATAATAACGAGAGAAAATCATTCACTGCTCCCGACTGAGTAACTTCTCTAACTTTGCAAAGTAAGATGATCCGTAATTTCTTTTTTTTAAAATCCATTGCGCTGAGCTCTGCTATTTGAAGTAAGTGTACGTTTTATCATGGAATTTATATTTTCCGATCGACTTTTAAGAAAGTTACTGCATTGGATATTTTGGTTCATTAACAGACAGTAAATCAGATGTAAAAAAGGTGTAAAATTCACACAGACATTACTTTTACATCTAGTAATGCATGCAGTTAGGGATATGTGTCTATTGGGTTCATAAGGTTCATTCATCCTTTTTTTAAAACATGGAGTTTTCTTTCACGGACATTATGCCGCCTAGAGGAGACTTGGCCGCCCGGTTAAAAATATTCTACACTAGTCCCGCCACCGGAGGCGGTCCCTCACCAGGAATTAACCAGGCTCGAGCCTGCTTAGCTTCGAGAGAAGACGATATCAGGGGTGCTGACCGTAGTACTGCCGCGAGTGAACGCCGCCGCGAACTGGAGCACTTTAAAGAATGCACGTGAGCTGAGCCTAGGCATGTACTGGCCACCGGTCCGCCGTGGGCCGATGGGAATGTTAAAAGTTGTTTAATGTAATTATATTGTTGCAGCAGTCAAGGGTCATACCTTCGTCTCTCACCGGACAAAAGAAGTTAAAGCAAGCTGCCAGACTGACAGGTAAACAAGCGTTTTGATTGCATGACGTGTCCATGTCGCACCGGCCAATCAGGTTATTACAAGCAGCAGGTGCAGATTGACCGGCGTGTGACGTCAGATCACTGCGAGAACAACCCGAGAGCGGTCCTCTCGCGGCACCTTCCGCCGACCAGTCTGCGTTGCGCTGCATGTAGAGTAGAAAATACTGAAGGGCCAGCGCTGTTCAAGGACAGCAATTTACTGAAACCTACTGACAACATCTCACAAAGTCTCTGAACGTAATAACGGAGAAATGGAGAAAAATACAAGCCAAGCACTCGTGGCAAAATACTCCAAATGTTTGAAAACCAAGATCACTTTTTCCTGGCCCGCTGAGACTAGTTTAAAGAAGCTAGCGTGTGCTAAAGCCCTTATAAATCCAAATAAAAAGTGCTGCTTTTATTCACCTAGCGTGTTGACGTTTTATATTTCATACAAAGCAACAAATATGCGGTGGACCCATATTCGAGCCCAATTCGCTTTATAAGACCCTAATAAATCTCGCTCGTTTATTAGCTATACGTCTGTGCTAATAGACCAATACGACTACTAGCCAGCGGATTTAACAACATTTATTTAAATAAAGGATTCACAGAAATGAACGAATAAATCATTTGCTATTATTACAATTAAGACTGGTTTTATTAAATATTTAATCACATAAAGTTCTCTACTGTTATTTTTTTAGTTTGTTAAAAACGAAAATTAAAAGAATATTAACGTACATTGCTAATACGACATGATTTCAGCGTAAGCTGGAAGAGTGTACAGAAATTGTCTATCCGGGGACTGGAAAAAGTCTAATATTGGCTTGCCTTTTCCTTATTTGCACAGTTTTTTTTTTGTTTAGTTTCTTTTTACAACAAAACCCAACGCCGAGTTTTCATTCGCGAAGTGATCTTTATAAGCTATACTGTATGATTACCAGCTGGACTGGACTGCGGCCTTGAACCTGACACCTGGACGGGGGCATCGTACCCACCGATTGCCCGCGTGCAGAACTAGAGCTTAAACGAGTTCATGTTCGCGTCTTTTTGGCATGAACTGAAAATGCTCAAATGTCAAAATAGCTTTTCAGCAAACAATTGGTCACTGCATGTCTTAAACGACTAAACATTTTAATGCGTTCGTTCTTATGATGAGCCTAAACCGCCGACGCGTCTGTCATTAAAGTTAAGAAAATAATAACGAGAGAAAATCATTCACTGCTCCCGACTGAGTAACTTCTCTAACTTTGCAAAGTAAGATGATCCGTAATTTCTTTTTTTTAAAATCCATTGCGCTGAGCTCTGCTATTTGAAGTAAGTGTACGTTTTATCATGGAATTTATATTTTCCGATCGACTTTTAAGAAAGTTACTGCATTGGATATTTTGGTTCATTAACAGACAGTAAATCAGATGTAAAAAAGGTGTAAAATTCACACAGACATTACTTTTACATCTAGTAATGCATGCAGTTAGGGATATGTGTCTATTGGGTTCATAAGGTTCATTCATCCTTTTTTTAAAACATGGAGTTTTCTTTCACGGACATTATGCCGCCTAGAGGAGACTTGGCCGCCCGGTTAAAAATATTCTACACTAGTCCCGCCACCGGAGGCGGTCCCTCACCAGGAATTAACCAGGCTCGAGCCTGCTTAGCTTCGAGAGAAGACGATATCAGGGGTGCTGACCGTAGTACTGCCGCGAGTGAACGCCGCCGCGAACTGGAGCACTTTAAAGAATGCACGTGAGCTGAGCCTAGGCATGTACTGGCCACCGGTCCGCCGTGGGCCGATGGGAATGTTAAAAGTTGTTTAATGTAATTATATTGTTGCAGCAGTCAAGGGTCATACCTTCGTCTCTCACCGGACAAAAGAAGTTAAAGCAAGCTGCCAGACTGACAGGTAAACAAGCGTTTTGATTGCATGACGTGTCCATGTCGCACCGGCCAATCAGGTTATTACAAGCAGCAGGTGCAGATTGACCGGCGTGTGACGTCAGATCACTGCGAGAACAACCCGAGAGCGGTCCTCTCGCGGCACCTTCCGCCGACCAGTCTGCGTTGCGCTGCATGTAGAGTAGAAAATACTGAAGGGCCAGCGCTGTTCAAGGACAGCAATTTACTGAAACCTACTGACAACATCTCACAAAGTCTCTGAACGTAATAACGGAGAAATGGAGAAAAATACAAGCCAAGCACTCGTGGCAAAATACTCCAAATGTTTGAAAACCAAGATCACTTTTTCCTGGCCCGCTGAGACTAGTTTAAAGAAGCTAGCGTGTGCTAAAGCCCTTATAAATCCAAATAAAAAGTGCTGCTTTTATTCACCTAGCGTGTTGACGTTTTATATTTCATACAAAGCAACAAATATGCGGTGGACCCATATTCGAGCCCAATTCGCTTTATAAGACCCTAATAAATCTCGCTCGTTTATTAGCTATACGTCTGTGCTAATAGACCAATACGACTACTAGCCAGCGGATTTAACAACATTTATTTAAATAAAGGATTCACAGAAATGAACGAATAAATCATTTGCTATTATTACAATTAAGACTGGTTTTATTAAATATTTAATCACATAAAGTTCTCTACTGTTATTTTTTAGTTTGTTAAAAACGAAAATTAAAAGAATATTAACGTACATTGCTAATACGACATGATTTCAGCGTAAGCTGGAAGAGTGTACAGAAATTGTCTATCCGGGGACTGGAAAAAGTCTAATATTGGCTTGCCTTTTCCTTATTTGCACAGTTTTTTTTTTGTTTAGTTTCTTTTTACAACAAAACCCAACGCCGAGTTTTCATTCGCGAAGTGATCTTTATAAGCTATACTGTATGATTACCAGCTGGACTGGACTGCGGCCTTGAACCTGACACCTGGACGGGGGCATCGTACCCACCGATTGCCCGCGTGCAGAACTAGAGCTTAAACGAGTTCATGTTCGCGTCTTTTTGGCATGAACTGAAAATGCTCAAATGTCAAAATAGCTTTTCAGCAAACAATTGGTCACTGCATGTCTTAAACGACTAAACATTTTAATGCGTTCGTTCTTATGATGAGCCTAAACCGCCGACGCGTCTGTCATTAAATTTAAGAAAATAATAACGAGAGAAAATCATTCACTGCTCCCGACTGAGTAACTTCTCTAACTTTGCAAAGTAAGATGATCCGTAATTTCTTTTTTTTTAAATCCATTGCGCTGAGCTCTGCTATTTGAAGTAAGTGTACGTTTTATCATGGAATTTATATTTTCCGATCGACTTTTAAGAAAGTTACTGCATTGGATATTTTGGTTCATTAACAGACAGTAAATCAGATGTAAAAAAGGTGTAAAATTCACACAGACATTACTTTTACATCTAGTAATGCATGCAGTTAGGGATATGTGTCTATTGGGTTCATAAGGTTCATTCATCCTTTTTTTAAAACATGGAGTTTTCTTTCACGGACATTATGCCGCCTAGAGGAGACTTGGCCGCCCGGTTAAAAATATTCTACACTAGTCCCGCCACCGGAGGCGGTCCCTCACCAGGAATTAACCAGGCTCGAGCCTGCTTAGCTTCGAGAGAAGACGATATCAGGGGTGCTGACCGTAGTACTGCCGCGAGTGAACGCCGCCGCGAACTGGAGCACTTTAAAGAATGCACGTGAGCTGAGCCTAGGCATGTACTGGCCACCGGTCCGCCGTGGGCCGATGGGAATGTTAAAAGTTGTTTAATGTAATTATATTGTTGCAGCAGTCAAGGGTCATACCTTCGTCTCTCACCGGACAAAAGAAGTTAAAGCAAGCTGCCAGACTGACAGGTAAACAAGCGTTTTGATTGCATGACGTGTCCATGTCGCACCGGCCAATCAGGTTATTACAAGCAGCAGGTGCAGATTGACCGGCGTGTGACGTCAGATCACTGCGAGAACAACCCGAGAGCGGTCCTCTCGCGGCACCTTCCGCCGACCAGTCTGCGTTGCGCTGCATGTAGAGTAGAAAATACTGAAGGGCCAGCGCTGTTCAAGGACAGCAATTTACTGAAACCTACTGACAACATCTCACAAAGTCTCTGAACGTAATAACGGAGAAATGGAGAAAAATACAAGCCAAGCACTCGTGGCAAAATACTCCAAATGTTTGAAAACCAAGATCACTTTTTCCTGGCCCGCTGAGACTAGTTTAAAGAAGCTAGCGTGTGCTAAAGCCCTTATGAATCCAAATAAAAAGTGCTGCTTTTATTCACCTAGCGTGTTGACGTTTTATATTTCATACAAAGCAACAAATATGCGGTGGACCCATATTCGAGCCCAATTCGCTTTATAAGACCCTAATAAATCTCGCTCGTTTATTAGCTATACGTCTGTGCTAATAGACCAATACGACTACTAGCCAGCGGATTTAACAACATTTATTTAAATAAAGGATTCACAGAAATGAACGAATAAATCATTTGCTATTATTACAATTAAGACTGGTTTTATTAAATATTTAATCACATAAAGTTCTCTACTGTTATTTTTTTAGTTTGTTAAAAACGAAAATTAAAAGAATATTAACGTACATTGCTAATACGACATGATTTCAGCGTAAGCTGGAAGAGTGTACAGAAATTGTCTATCCGGGGACTGGAAAAAGTCTAATATTGGCTTGCCTTTTCCTTATTTGCACAGTTTTTTTCGTTTAGTTTCTTTTTACAACAAAACCCAACGCCGAGTTTTCATTCGCGAAGTGATCTTTATAAGCTATACTGTATGATTACCAGCTGGACTGGACTGCGGCCTTGAACCTGACACCTGGACGGGGGCATCGTACCCACCGATTGCCCGCGTGCAGAACTAGAGCTTAAACGAGTTCATGTTCGCGTCTTTTTGGCATGAACTGAAAATGCTCAAATGTCAAAATAGCTTTTCAGCAAACAATTGGTCACTGCATGTCTTAAACGACTAAACATTTTAATGCGTTCGTTCTTATGATGAGCCTAAACCGCCGACGCGTCTGTCATTAAAGTTAAGAAAATAATAACGAGAGAAAATCATTCACTGCTCCCGACTGAGTAACTTCTCTAACTTTGCAAAGTAAGATGATCCGTAATTTCTTTTTTTTTAAATCCATTGCGCTGAGCTCTGCTATTTGAAGTAAGTGTACGTTTTATCATGGAATTTATATTTTCCGATCGACTTTTAAGAAAGTTACTGCATGGGATATTTTGGTTCATTAACAGACAGTAAATCAGATGTAAAAAAGGTGTAAAATTCACACAGACATTACTTTTACATCTAGTAATGCATGCAGTTAGGGATATGTGTCTATTGGGTTCATAAGGTTCATTCATCCTTTTTTTAAAACATGGAGTTTTCTTTCACGGACATTATGCCGCCTAGAGGAGACTTGGCCGCCCGGTTAAAAATATTCTACACTAGTCCCGCCACCGGAGGCGGTCCCTCACCAGGAATTAACCAGGCTCGAGCCTGCTTAGCTTCGAGAGAAGACGATATCAGGGGTGCTGACCGTAGTACTGCCGCGAGTGAACGCCGCCGCGAACTGGAGCACTTTAAAGAATGCACGTGAGCTGAGCCTAGGCATGTACTGGCCACCGGTCCGCCGTGGGCCGATGGGAATGTTAAAAGTTGTTTAATGTAATTATATTGTTGCAGCAGTCAAGGGTCATACCTTCGTCTCTCACCGGACAAAAGAAGTTAAAGCAAGCTGCCAGACTGACAGGTAAACAAGCGTTTTGATTGCATGACGTGTCCATGTCGCACCGGCCAATCAGGTTATTACAAGCAGCAGGTGCAGATTGACCGGCGTGTGACGTCAGATCACTGCGAGAACAACCCGAGAGCGGTCCTCTCGCGGCACCTTCCGCCGACCAGTCTGCGTTGCGCTGCATGTAGAGTAGAAAATACTGAAGGGCCAGCGCTGTTCAAGGACAGCAATTTACTGAAACCTACTGACAACATCTCACAAAGTCTCTGAACGTAATAACGGAGAAATGGAGAAAAATACAAGCCAAGCACTCGTGGCAAAATACTCCAAATGTTTGAAAACCAAGATCACTTTTTCCTGGCCCGCTGAGACTAGTTTAAAGAAGCTAGCGTGTGCTAAAGCCCTTATAAATCCAAATAAAAAGTGCTGCTTTTATTCACCTAGCGTGTTGACGTTTTATATTTCATACAAAGCAACAAATATGCGGTGGACCCATATTCGAGCCCAATTCGCTTTATAAGACCCTAATAAATCTCGCTCGTTTATTAGCTATACGTCTGTGCTAATAGACCAATACGACTACTAGCCAGCGGATTTAACAACATTTATTTAAATAAAGGATTCACAGAAATGAACGAATAAATCATTTGCTATTATTACAATTAAGACTGGTTTTATTAAATATTTAATCACATAAAGTTCTCTACTGTTATTTTTTTAGTTTGTTAAAAACGAAAATTAAAAGAATATTAACGTACATTGCTAATACGACATGATTTCAGCGTAAGCTGGAAGAGTGTACAGAAATTGTCTATCCGGGGACTGGAAAAAGTCTAATATTGGCTTGCCTTTTCCTTATTTGCACAGTTTTTTTTTTTGTTTAGTTTCTTTTTACAACAAAACCCAACGCCGAGTTTTCATTCGCGAAGTGATCTTTATAAGCTATACTGTATGATTACCAGCTGGACTGGACTGCGGCCTTGAACCTGACACCTGGACGGGGGCATCGTACCCACCGATTGCCCGCGTGCAGAACTAGAGCTTAAACGAGTTCATGTTCGCGTCTTTTTGGCATGAACTGAAAATGCTCAAATGTCAAAATAGCTTTTCAGCAAACAATTGGTCACTGCATGTCTTAAACGACTAAACATTTTAATGCGTTCGTTCTTATGATGAGCCTAAACCGCCGACGCGTCTGTCATTAAAGTTAAGAAAATAATAACGAGAGAAAATCATTCACTGCTCCCGACTGAGTAACTTCTCTAACTTTGCAAAGTAAGATGATCCGTAATTTCTTTTTTTTTAAATCCATTGCGCTGAGCTCTGCTATTTGAAGTAAGTGTACGTTTTATCATGGAATTTATATTTTCCGATCGACTTTTAAGAAAGTTACTGCATTGGATATTTTGGTTCATTAACAGACAGTAAATCAGATGTAAAAAAGGTGTAAAATTCACACAGACATTACTTTTACATCTAGTAATGCATGCAGTTAGGGATATGTGTCTATTGGGTTCATAAGATTCATTCATCCTTTTTTTAAAACATGGAGTTTTCTTTCACGGACATTATGCCGCCTAGAGGAGACTTGGCCGCCCGGTTAAAAATATTCTACACTAGTCCCGCCACCGGAGGCGGTCCCTCACCAGGAATTAACCAGGCTCGAGCCTGCTTAGCTTCGAGAGAAGACGATATAAGGGGTGCTGACCGTAGTACTGCCGCGAGTGAACGCCGCCGCGAACTGGAGCACTTTAAAGAATGCACGTGAGCTGAGCCTAGGCATGTACTGGCCACCGGTCCGCCGTGGGCCGATGGGAATGTTAAAAGTTGTTTAATGTAATTATATTGTTGCAGCAGTCAAGGGTCATACCTTCGTCTCTCACCGGACAAAAGAAGTTAAAGCAAGCTGCCAGACTGACAGGTAAACAAGCGTTTTGATTGCATGACGTGTCCATGTCGCACCGGCCAATCAGGTTATTACAAGCAGCAGGTGCATATTGACCGGCGTGTGACGTCAGATCACTGCGAGAACAACCCGAGAGCGGTCCTCTCGCGGCACCTTCCGCCGACCAGTCTGCGTTGCGCTGCATGTAGAGTAGAAAATACTGAAGGGCCAGCGCTGTTCAAGGACAGCAATTTACTGAAACCTACTGACAACATCTCACAAAGTCTCTGAACGTAATAACGGAGAAATGGAGAAAAATACAAGCCAAGCACTCGTGGCAAAATACTCCAAATGTTTGAAAACCAAGATCACTTTTTCCTGGCCCGCTGAGACTAGTTTAAAGAAGCTAGCGTGTGCTAAAGCCCTTATAAATCCAAATAAAAAGTGCTGCTTTTATTCACCTAGCGTGTTGACGTTTTATATTTCATACAAAGCAACAAATATGCGGTGGACCCATATTCGAGCCCAATTCGCTTTATAAGACCCTAATAAATCTCGCTCGTTTATTAGCTATACGTCTGTGCTAATAGACCAATACGACTACTAGCCAGCGGATTTAACAACATTTATTTAAATAAAGGATTCACAGAAATGAACGAATAAATCATTTGCTATTATTACAATTAAGACTGGTTTTATTAAATATTTAATCACATAAAGTTCTCTACTGTTATTTTTTTAGTTTGTTAAAAACGAAAATTAAAAGAATATTAACGTACATTGCTAATACGACATGATTTCAGCGTAAGCTGGAAGAGTGTACAGAAATTGTCTATCCGGGGACTGGAAAAAGTCTAATATTGGCTTGCCTTTTCCTTATTTGCACAGTTTTTTTTTTGTTTAGTTTCTTTTTACAACAAAACCCAACGCCGAGTTTTCATTCGCGAAGTGATCTTTATAAGCTATACTGTATGATTACCAGCTGGACTGGACTGCGGCCTTGAACCTGACACCTGGACGGGGGCATCGTACCCACCGATTGCCCGCGTGCAGAACTAGAGCTTAAACGAGTTCATGTTCGCGTCTTTTTGGCATGAACTGAAAATGCTCAAATGTCAAAATAGCTTTTCAGCAAACAATTGGTCACTGCATGTCTTAAACGACTAAACATTTTAATGCGTTCGTTCTTATGATGAGCCTAAACCGCCGACGCGTCTGTCATTAAAGTTAAGAAAATAATAACGAGAGAAAATCATTCACTGCTCCCGACTGAGTAACTTCTCTAACTTTGCAAAGTAAGATGATCCGTAATTTCTTTTTTTTTAAATCCATTGCGCTGAGCTCTGCTATTTGAAGTAAGTGTACGTTTTATCATGGAATTTATATTTTCCGATCGACTTTTAAGAAAGTTACTGCATTGGATATTTTGGTTCATTAACAGACAGTAAATCAGATGTAAAAAAGGTGTAAAATTCACACAGACATTACTTTTACATCTAGTAATGCATGCAGTTAGGGATATGTGTCTATTGGGTTCATAAGGTTCATTCATCCTTTTTTTAAAACATGGAGTTTTCTTTCACGGACATTATGCCGCCTAGAGGAGACTTGGCCGCCCGGTTAAAAATATTCTACACTAGTCCCACCACCGGAGGCGGTCCCTCACCAGGAATTAACCAGGCTCGAGCCTGCTTAGCTTCGAGAGAAGACGATATCAGGGGTGCTGACCGTAGTACTGCCGCGAGTGAACGCCGCCGCGAACTGGAGCACTTTAAAGAATGCACGTGAGCTGAGCCTAGGCATGTACTGGCCACCGGTCCGCCGTGGGCCGATGGGAATGTTAAAAGTTGTTTAATGTAATTATATTGTTGCAGCAGTCAAGGGTCATACCTTCGTCTCTCACCGGACAAAAGAAGTTAAAGCAAGCTGCCAGACTGACAGGTAAACAAGCGTTTTGATTGCATGACGTGTCCATGTCGCACCGGCCAATCAGGTTATTACAAGCAGCAGGTGCATATTGACCGGCGTGTGACGTCAGATCACTGCGAGAACAACCCGAGAGCGGTCCTCTCGCGGCACCTTCCGCCGACCAGTCTGCGTTGCGCTGCATGTAGAGTAGAAAATACTGAAGGGCCAGCGCTGTTCAAGGACAGCAATTTACTGAAACCTACTGACAACATCTCACAAAGTCTCTGAACGTAATAACGGAGAAATGGAGAAAAATACAAGCCAAGCACTCGTGGCAAAATACTCCAAATGTTTGAAAACCAAGATCACTTTTTCCTGGCCCGCTGAGACTAGTTTAAAGAAGCTAGCGTGTGCTAAAGCCCTTATAAATCCAAATAAAAAGTGCTGCTTTTATTCACCTAGCGTGTTGACGTTTTATATTTCATACAAAGCAACAAATATGCGGTGGACCCATATTCGAGCCCAATTCGCTTTATAAGACCCTAATAAATCTCGCTCGTTTATTAGCTATACGTCTGTGCTAATAGACCAATACGACTACTAGCCAGCGGATTTAACAACATTTATTTAAATAAAGGATTCACAGAAATGAACGAATAAATCATTTGCTATTATTACAATTAAGACTGGTTTTATTAAATATTTAATCACATAAAGTTCTCTACTGTTATTTTTTTAGTTTGTTAAAAACGAAAATTAAAAGAATATTAACGTACATTGCTAATACGACATGATTTCAGCGTAAGCTGGAAGAGTGTACAGAAATTGTCTATCCGGGGACTGGAAAAAGTCTAATATTGGCTTGCCTTTTCCTTATTTGCACAGTTTTTTTTTGTTTAGTTTCTTTTTACAACAAAACCCAACGCCGAGTTTTCATTCGCGAAGTGATCTTTATAAGCTATACTGTATGATTACCAGCTGGACTGGACTGCGGCCTTGAACCTGACACCTGGACGGGGGCATCGTACCCACCGATTGCCCGCGTGCAGAACTAGAGCTTAAACGAGTTCATGTTCGCGTCTTTTTGGCATGAACTGAAAATGCTCAAATGTCAAAATAGCTTTTCAGCAAACAATTGGTCACTGCATGTCTTAAACGACTAAACATTTTAATGCGTTCGTTCTTATGATGAGCCTAAACCGCCGACGCGTCTGTCATTAAAGTTAAGAAAATAATAACGAGAGAAAATCATTCACTGCTCCCGACTGAGTAACTTCTCTAACTTTGCAAAGTAAGATGATCCGTAATTTCTTTTTTTTTAAATCCATTGCGCTGAGCTCTGCTATTTGAAGTAAGTGTACGTTTTATCATGGAATTTATATTTTCCGATCGACTTTTAAGAAAGTTACTGCATTGGATATTTTGGTTCATTAACAGACAGTAAATCAGATGTAAAAAAGGTGTAAAATTCACACAGACATTACTTTTACATCTAGTAATGCATGCAGTTAGGGATATGTGTCTATTGGGTTCATAAGGTTCATTCATCCTTTTTTTAAAACATGGAGTTTTCTTTCACGGACATTATGCCGCCTAGAGGAGACTTGGCCGCCCGGTTAAAAATATTCTACACTAGTCCCGCCACCGGAGGCGGTCCCTCACCAGGAATTAACCAGGCTCGAGCCTGCTTAGCTTCGAGAGAAGACGATATCAGGGGTGCTGACCGTAGTACTGCCACGAGTGAACGCCGCCGCGAACTGGAGCACTTTAAAGAATGCACGTGAGCTGAGCCTAGGCATGTACTGGCCACCGGTCCGCCGTGGGCCGATGGGAATGTTAAAAGTTGTTTAATGTAATTATATTGTTGCAGCAGTCAAGGGTCATACCTTCGTCTCTCACCGGACAAAAGAAGTTAAAGCAAGCTGCCAGACTGACAGGTAAACAAGCGTTTTGATTGCATGACGTGTCCATGTCGCACCGGCCAATCAGGTTATTACAAGCAGCAGGTGCAGATTGACCGGCGTGTGACGTCAGATCACTGCGAGAACAACCCGAGAGCGGTCCTCTCGCGGCACCTTCCGCCGACCAGTCTGCGTTGCGCTGCATGTAGAGTAGAAAATACTGAAGGGCCAGCGCTGTTCAAGGACAGCAATTTACTGAAACCTACTGACAACATCTCACAAAGTCTCTGAACGTAATAACGGAGAAATGGAGAAAAATACAAGCCAAGCACTCGTGGCAAAATACTCCAAATGTTTGAAAACCAAGATCACTTTTTCCTGGCCCGCTGAGACTAGTTTAAAGAAGCTAGCGTGTGCTAAAGCCCTTATAAATCCAAATAAAAAGTGCTGCTTTTATTCACCTAGCGTGTTGACGTTTTATATTTCATACAAAGCAACAAATATGCGGTGGACCCATATTCGAGCCCAATTCGCTTTATAAGACCCTAATAAATCTCGCTCGTTTATTAGCTATACGTCTGTGCTAATAGACCAATACGACTACTAGCCAGCGGATTTAACAACATTTATTTAAATAAAGGATTCACAGAAATGAACGAATAAATCATTTGCTATTATTACAATTAAGACTGGTTTTATTAAATATTTAATCACATAAAGTTCTCTACTGTTATTTTTTTAGTTTGTTAAAAACGAAAATTAAAAGAATATTAACGTACATTGCTAATACGACATGATTTCAGCGTAAGCTGGAAGAGTGTACAGAAATTGTCTATCCGGGGACTGGAAAAAGTCTAATATTGGCTTGCCTTTTCCTTATTTGCACAGTTTTTTTTTTGTTTAGTTTCTTTTTACAACAAAACCCAACGCCGAGTTTTCATTCGCGAAGTGATCTTTATAAGCTATACTGTATGATTACCAGCTGGACTGGACTGCGGCCTTGAACCTGACACCTGGACGGGGGCATCGTACCCACCGATTGCCCGCGTGCAGAACTAGAGCTTAAACGAGTTCATGTTCGCGTCTTTTTGGCATGAACTGAAAATGCTCAAATGTCAAAATAGCTTTTCAGCAAACAATTGGTCACTGCATGTCTTAAACGACTAAACATTTTAATGCGTTCGTTCTTATGATGAGCCTAAACCGCCGACGCGTCTGTCATTAAAGTTAAGAAAATAATAACGAGAGAAAATCATTCACTGCTCCCGACTGAGTAACTTCTCTAACTTTGCAAAGTAAGATGATCCGTAATTTCTTTTTTTTTAAATCCATTGCGCTGAGCTCTGCTATTTGAAGTAAGTGTACGTTTTATCATGGAATTTATATTTTCCGATCGACTTTTAAGAAAGTTACTGCATTGGATATTTTGGTTCATTAACAGACAGTAAATCAGATGTAAAAAAGGTGTAAAATTCACACAGACATTACTTTTACATCTAGTAATGCATGCAGTTAGGGATATGTGTCTATTGGGTTCATAAGGTTCATTCATCCTTTTTTTAAAACATGGAGTTTTCTTTCACGGACATTATGCCGCCTAGAGGAGACTTGGCCGCCCGGTTAAAAATATTCTACACTAGTCCCGCCACCGGAGGCGGTCCCTCACCAGGAATTAACCAGGCTCGAGCCTGCTTAGCTTCGAGAGAAGACGATATCAGGGGTGCTGACCGTAGTACTGCCGCGAGTGAACGCCGCCGCGAACTGGAGCACTTTAAAGAATGCACGTGAGCTGAGCCTAGGCATGTACTGGCCACCGGTCCGCCGTGGGCCGATGGGAATGTTAAAAGTTGTTTAATGTAATTATATTGTTGCAGCAGTCAAGGGTCATACCTTCGTCTCTCACCGGACAAAAGAAGTTAAAGCAAGCTGCCAGACTGACAGGTAAACAAGCGTTTTGATTGCATGACGTGTCCATGTCGCACCGGCCAATCAGGTTATTACAAGCAGCAGGTGCAGATTGACCGGCGTGTGACGTCAGATCACTGCGAGAACAACCCGAGAGCGGTCCTCTCGCGGCACCTTCCGCCGACCAGTCTGCGTTGCGCTGCATGTAGAGTAGAAAATACTGAAGGGCCAGCGCTGTTCAAGGACAGCAATTTACTGAAACCTACTGACAACATCTCACAAAGTCTCTGAACGTAATAACGGAGAAATGGAGAAAAATACAAGCCAAGCACTCGTGGCAAAATACTCCAAATGTTTGAAAACCAAGATCACTTTTTCCTGGCCCGCTGAGACTAGTTTAAAGAAGCTAGCGTGTGCTAAAGCCCTTATAAATCCAAATAAAAAGTGCTGCTTTTATTCACCTAGCGTGTTGACGTTTTATATTTCATACAAAGCAACAAATATGCGGTGGACCCATATTCGAGCCCAATTCGCTTTATAAGACCCTAATAAATCTCGCTCGTTTATTAGCTATACGTCTGTGCTAATAGACCAATACGACTACTAGCCAGCGGATTTAACAACATTTATTTAAATAAAGGATTCACAGAAATGAACGAATAAATCATTTGCTATTATTACAATTAAGACTGGTTTTATTAAATATTTAATCACATAAAGTTCTCTACTGTTATTTTTTTAGTTTGTTAAAAACGAAAATTAAAAGAATATTAACGTACATTGCTAATACGACATGATTTCAGCGTAAGCTGGAAGAGTGTACAGAAATTGTCTATCCGGGGACTGGAAAAAGTCTAATATTGGCTTGCCTTTTCCTTATTTGCACAGTTTTTTTTTGTTTAGTTTCTTTTTACAACAAAACCCAACGCCGAGTTTTCATTCGCGAAGTGATCTTTATAAGCTATACTGTATGATTACCAGCTGGACTGGACTGCGGCCTTGAACCTGACACCTGGACGGGGGCATCGTACCCACCGATTGCCCGCGTGCAGAACTAGAGCTTAAACGAGTTCATGTTCGCGTCTTTTTGGCATGAACTGAAAATGCTCAAATGTCAAAATAGCTTTTCAGCAAACAATTGGTCACTGCATGTCTTAAACGACTAAACATTTTAATGCGTTCGTTCTTATGATGAGCCTAAACCGCCGACGCGTCTGTCATTAAAGTTAAGAAAATAATAACGAGAGAAAATCATTCACTGCTCCCGACTGAGTAACTTCTCTAACTTTGCAAAGTAAGATGATCCGTAATTTCTTTTTTTTTAAATCCATTGCGCTGAGCTCTGCTATTTGAAGTAAGTGTACGTTTTATCATGGAATTTATATTTTCCGATCGACTTTTAAGAAAGTTACTGCATTGGATATTTTGGTTCATTAACAGACAGTAAATCAGATGTAAAAAAGGTGTAAAATTCACACAGACATTACTTTTACATCTAGTAATGCATGCAGTTAGGGATATGTGTCTATTGGGTTCATAAGGTTCATTCATCCTTTTTTTAAAACATGGAGTTTTCTTTCACGGACATTATGCCGCCTAGAGGAGACTTGGCCGCCCGGTTAAAAATATTCTACACTAGTCCCGCCACCGGAGGCGGTCCCTCACCAGGAATTAACCAGGCTCGAGCCTGCTTAGCTTCGAGAGAAGACGATATCAGGGGTGCTGACCGTAGTACTGCCGCGAGTGAACGCCGCCGCGAACTGGAGCACTTTAAAGAATGCACGTGAGCTGAGCCTAGGCATGTACTGGCCACCGGTCCGCCGTGGGCCGATGGGAATGTTAAAAGTTGTTTAATGTAATTATATTGTTGCAGCAGTCAAGGGTCATACCTTCGTCTCTCACCGGACAAAAGAAGTTAAAGCAAGCTGCCAGACTGACAGGTAAACAAGCGTTTTGATTGCATGACGTGTCCATGTCGCACCGGCCAATCAGGTTATTACAAGCAGCAGGTGCAGATTGACCGGCGTGTGACGTCAGATCACTGCGAGAACAACCCGAGAGCGGTCCTCTCGCGGCACCTTCCGCCGACCAGTCTGCGTTGCGCTGCATGTAGAGTAGAAAATACTGAAGGGCCAGCGCTGTTCAAGGACAGCAATTTACTGAAACCTACTGACAACATCTCACAAAGTCTCTGAACGTAATAACGGAGAAATGGAGAAAAATACAAGCCAAGCACTCGTGGCAAAATACTCCAAATGTTTGAAAACCAAGATCACTTTTTCCTGGCCCGCTGAGACTAGTTTAAAGAAGCTAGCGTGTGCTAAAGCCCTTATAAATCCAAATAAAAAGTGCTGCTTTTATTCACCTAGCGTGTTGACGTTTTATATTTCATACAAAGCAACAAATATGCGGTGGACCCATATTCGAGCCCAATTCGCTTTATAAGACCCTAATAAATCTCGCTCGTTTATTAGCTATACGTCTGTGCTAATAGACCAATACGACTACTAGCCAGCGGATTTAACAACATTTATTTAAATAAAGGATTCACAGAAATGAACGAATAAATCATTTGCTATTATTACAATTAAGACTGGTTTTATTAAATATTTAATCACATAAAGTTCTCTACTGTTATTTTTTTAGTTTGTTAAAAACGAAAATTAAAAGAATATTAACGTACATTGCTAATACGACATGATTTCAGCGTAAGCTGGAAGAGTGTACAGAAATTGTCTATCCGGGGACTGGAAAAAGTCTAATATTGGCTTGCCTTTTCCTTATTTGCACAGTTTTTTTTTGTTTAGTTTCTTTTTACAACAAAACCCAACGCCGAGTTTTCATTCGCGAAGTGATCTTTATAAGCTATACTGTATGATTACCAGCTGGACTGGACTGCGGCCTTGAACCTGACACCTGGACGGGGGCATCGTACCCACCGATTGCCCGCGTGCAGAACTAGAGCTTAAACGAGTTCATGTTCGCGTCTTTTTGGCATGAACTGAAAATGCTCAAATGTCAAAATAGCTTTTCAGCAAACAATTGGTCACTGCATGTCTTAAACGACTAAACATTTTAATGCGTTCGTTCTTATGATGAGCCTAAACCGCCGACGCGTCTGTCATTAAAGTTAAGAAAATAATAACGAGAGAAAATCATTCACTGCTCCCGACTGAGTAACTTCTCTAACTTTGCAAAGTAAGATGATCCGTAATTTCTTTTTTTTTAAATCCATTGCGCTGAGCTCTGCTATTTGAAGTAAGTGTACGTTTTATCATGGAATTTATATTTTCCGATCGACTTTTAAGAAAGTTACTGCATTGGATATTTTGGTTCATTAACAGACAGTAAATCAGATGTAAAAAAGGTGTAAAATTCACACAGACATTACTTTTACATCTAGTAATGCATGCAGTTAGGGATATGTGTCTATTGGGTTCATAAGGTTCATTCATCCTTTTTTTAAAACATGGAGTTTTCTTTCACGGACATTATGCCGCCTAGAGGAGACTTGGCCGCCCGGTTAAAAATATTCTACACTAGTCCCGCCACCGGAGGCGGTCCCTCACCAGGAATTAACCAGGCTCGAGCCTGCTTAGCTTCGAGAGAAGACGATTTCAGGGGTGCTGACCGTAGTACTGCCACGAGTGAACGCCGCCGCGAACTGGAGCACTTTAAAGAATGCACGTGAGCTGAGCCTAGGCATGTACTGGCCACCGGTCCGCCGTGGGCCGATGGGAATGTTAAAAGTTGTTTAATGTAATTATATTGTTGCAGCAGTCAAGGGTCATACCTTCGTCTCTCACCGGACAAAAGAAGTTAAAGCAAGCTGCCAGACTGACAGGTAAACAAGCGTTTTGATTGCATGACGTGTCCATGTCGCACCGGCCAATCAGGTTATTACAAGCAGCAGGTGCAGATTGACCGGCGTGTGACGTCAGATCACTGCGAGAACAACCCGAGAGCGGTCCTCTCGCGGCACCTTCCGCCGACCAGTCTGCGTTGCGCTGCATGTAGAGTAGAAAATACTGAAGGGCCAGCGCTGTTCAAGGACAGCAATTTACTGAAACCTACTGACAACATCTCACAAAGTCTCTGAACGTAATAACGGAGAAATGGAGAAAAATACAAGCCAAGCACTCGTGGCAAAATACTCCAAATGTTTGAAAACCAAGATCACTTTTTCCTGGCCCGCTGAGACTAGTTTAAAGAAGCTAGCGTGTGCTAAAGCCCTTATAAATCCAAATAAAAAGTGCTGCTTTTATTCACCTAGCGTGTTGACGTTTTATATTTCATACAAAGCAACAAATATGCGGTGGACCCATATTCGAGCCCAATTCGCTTTATAAGACCCTAATAAATCTCGCTCGTTTATTAGCTATACGTCTGTGCTAATAGACCAATACGACTACTAGCCAGCGGATTTAACAACATTTATTTAAATAAAGGATTCACAGAAATGAACGAATAAATCATTTGCTATTATTACAATTAAGACTGGTTTTATTAAATATTTAATCACATAAAGTTCTCTACTGTTATTTTTTTAGTTTGTTAAAAACGAAAATTAAAAGAATATTAACGTACATTGCTAATACGACATGATTTCAGCGTAAGCTGGAAGAGTGTACAGAAATTGTCTATCCGGGGACTGGAAAAAGTCTAATATTGGCTTGCCTTTTCCTTATTTGCACAGTTTTTTTTTTGTTTAGTTTCTTTTTACAACAAAACCCAACGCCGAGTTTTCATTCGCGAAGTGATCTTTATAAGCTATACTGTATGATTACCAGCTGGACTGGACTGCGGCCTTGAACCTGACACCTGGACGGGGGCATCGTACCCACCGATTGCCCGCGTGCAGAACTAGAGCTTAAACGAGTTCATGTTCGCGTCTTTTTGGCATGAACTGAAAATGCTCAAATGTCAAAATAGCTTTTCAGCAAACAATTGGTCACTGCATGTCTTAAACGACTAAACATTTTAATGCGTTCGTTCTTATGATGAGCCTAAACCGCCGACGCGTCTGTCATTAAAGTTAAGAAAATAATAACGAGAGAAAATCATTCACTGCTCCCGACTGAGTAACTTCTCTAACTTTGCAAAGTAAGATGATCCGTAATTTCTTTTTTTTTAAATCCATTGCGCTGAGCTCTGCTATTTGAAGTAAGTGTACGTTTTATCATGGAATTTATATTTTCCGATCGACTTTTAAGAAAGTTACTGCATTGGATATTTTGGTTCATTAACAGACAGTAAATCAGATGTAAAAAAGGTGTAAAATTCACACAGACATTACTTTTACATCTAGTAATGCATGCAGTTAGGGATATGTGTCTATTGGGTTCATAAGGTTCATTCATCCTTTTTTTAAAACATGGAGTTTTCTTTCACGGACATTATGCCGCCTAGAGGAGACTTGGCCGCCCGGTTAAAAATATTCTACACTAGTCCCGCCACCGGAGGCGGTCCCTCACCAGGAATTAACCAGGCTCGAGCCTGCTTAGCTTCGAGAGAAGACGATATCAGGGGTGCTGACCGTAGTACTGCCGCGAGTGAACGCCGCCGCGAACTGGAGCACTTTAAAGAATGCACGTGAGCTGAGCCTAGGCATGTACTGGCCACCGGTCCGCCGTGGGCCGATGGGAATGTTAAAAGTTGTTTAATGTAATTATATTGTTGCAGCAGTCAAGGGTCATACCTTCGTCTCTCACCGGACAAAAGAAGTTAAAGCAAGCTGCCAGACTGACAGGTAAACAAGCGTTTTGATTGCATGACGTGTCCATGTCGCACCGGCCAATCAGGTTATTACAAGCAGCAGGTGCAGATTGACCGGCGTGTGACGTCAGATCACTGCGAGAACAACCCGAGAGCGGTCCTCTCGCGGCACCTTCCGCCGACCAGTCTGCGTTGCGCTGCATGTAGAGTAGAAAATACTGAAGGGCCAGCGCTGTTCAAGGACAGCAATTTACTGAAACCTACTGACAACATCTCACAAAGTCTCTGAACGTAATAACGGAGAAATGGAGAAAAATACAAGCCAAGCACTCGTGGCAAAATACTCCAAATGTTTGAAAACCAAGATCACTTTTTCCTGGCCCGCTGAGACTAGTTTAAAGAAGCTAGCGTGTGCTAAAGCCCTTATAAATCCAAATAAAAAGTGCTGCTTTTATTCACCTAGCGTGTTGACGTTTTATATTTCATACAAAGCAACAAATATGCGGTGGACCCATATTCGAGCCCAATTCGCTTTATAAGACCCTAATAAATCTCGCTCGTTTATTAGCTATACGTCTGTGCTAATAGACCAATACGACTACTAGCCAGCGGATTTAACAACATTTATTTAAATAAAGGATTCACAGAAATGAACGAATAAATCATTTGCTATTATTACAATTAAGACTGGTTTTATTAAATATTTAATCACATAAAGTTCTCTACTGTTATTTTTTTAGTTTGTTAAAAACGAAAATTAAAAGAATATTAACGTACATTGCTAATACGACATGATTTCAGCGTAAGCTGGAAGAGTGTACAGAAATTGTCTATCCGGGGACTGGAAAAAGTCTAATATTGGCTTGCCTTTTCCTTATTTGCACAGTTTTTTTTTGTTTAGTTTCTTTTTACAACAAAACCCAACGCCGAGTTTTCATTCGCGAAGTGATCTTTATAAGCTATACTGTATGATTACCAGCTGGACTGGACTGCGGCCTTGAACCTGACACCTGGACGGGGGCATCGTACCCACCGATTGCCCGCGTGCAGAACTAGAGCTTAAACGAGTTCATGTTCGCGTCTTTTTGGCATGAACTGAAAATGCTCAAATGTCAAAATAGCTTTTCAGCAAACAATTGGTCACTGCATGTCTTAAACGACTAAACATTTTAATGCGTTCGTTCTTATGATGAGCCTAAACCGCCGACGCGTCTGTCATTAAAGTTAAGAAAATAATAACGAGAGAAAATCATTCACTGCTCCCGACTGAGTAACTTCTCTAACTTTGCAAAGTAAGATGATCCGTAATTTCTTTTTTTTTAAATCCATTGCGCTGAGCTCTGCTATTTGAAGTAAGTGTACGTTTTATCATGGAATTTATATTTTCCGATCGACTTTTAAGAAAGTTACTGCATTGGATATTTTGGTTCATTAACAGACAGTAAATCAGATGTAAAAAAGGTGTAAAATTCACACAGACATTACTTTTACATCTAGTAATGCATGCAGTTAGGGATATGTGTCTATTGGGTTCATAAGGTTCATTCATCCTTTTTTTAAAACATGGAGTTTTCTTTCACGGACATTATGCCGCCTAGAGGAGACTTGGCCGCCCGGTTAAAAATATTCTACACTAGTCCCGCCACCGGAGGCGGTCCCTCACCAGGAATTAACCAGGCTCGAGCCTGCTTAGCTTCGAGAGAAGACGATATCAGGGGTGCTGACCGTAGTACTGCCGCGAGTGAACGCCGCCGCGAACTGGAGCACTTTAAAGAATGCACGTGAGCTGAGCCTAGGCATGTACTGGCCACCGGTCCGCCGTGGGCCGATGGGAATGTTAAAAGTTGTTTAATGTAATTATATTGTTGCAGCAGTCAAGGGTCATACCTTCGTCTCTCACCGGACAAAAGAAGTTAAAGCAAGCTGCCAGACTGACAGGTAAACAAGCGTTTTGATTGCATGACGTGTCCATGTCGCACCGGCCAATCAGGTTATTACAAGCAGCAGGTGCAGATTGACCGGCGTGTGACGTCAGATCACTGCGAGAACAACCCGAGAGCGGTCCTCTCGCGGCACCTTCCGCCGACCAGTCTGCGTTGCGCTGCATGTAGAGTAGAAAATACTGAAGGGCCAGCGCTGTTCAAGGACAGCAATTTACTGAAACCTACTGACAACATCTCACAAAGTCTCTGAACGTAATAACGGAGAAATGGAGAAAAATACAAGCCAAGCACTCGTGGCAAAATACTCCAAATGTTTGAAAACCAAGATCACTTTTTCCTGGCCCGCTGAGACTAGTTTAAAGAAGCTAGCGTGTGCTAAAGCCCTTATAAATCCAAATAAAAAGTGCTGCTTTTATTCACCTAGCGTGTTGACGTTTTATATTTCATACAAAGCAACAAATATGCGGTGGACCCATATTCGAGCCCAATTCGCTTTATAAGACCCTAATAAATCTCGCTCGTTTATTAGCTATACGTCTGTGCTAATAGACCAATACGACTACTAGCCAGCGGATTTAACAACATTTATTTAAATAAAGGATTCACAGAAATGAACGAATAAATCATTTGCTATTATTACAATTAAGACTGGTTTTATTAAATATTTAATCACATAAAGTTCTCTACTGTTATTTTTTTAGTTTGTTAAAAACGAAAATTAAAAGAATATTAACGTACATTGCTAATACGACATGATTTCAGCGTAAGCTGGAAGAGTGTACAGAAATTGTCTATCCGGGGACTGGAAAAAGTCTAATATTGGCTTGCCTTTTCCTTATTTGCACAGTTTTTTTTGTTTAGTTTCTTTTTACAACAAAACCCAACGCCGAGTTTTCATTCGCGAAGTGATCTTTATAAGCTATACTGTATGATTACCAGCTGGACTGGACTGCGGCCTTGAACCTGACACCTGGACGGGGGCATCGTACCCACCGATTGCCCGCGTGCAGAACTAGAGCTTAAACGAGTTCATGTTCGCGTCTTTTTGGCATGAACTGAAAATGCTCAAATGTCAAAATAGCTTTTCAGCAAACAATTGGTCACTGCATGTCTTAAACGACTAAACATTTTAATGCGTTCGTTCTTATGATGAGCCTAAACCGCCGACGCGTCTGTCATTAAAGTTAAGAAAATAATAACGAGAGAAAATCATTCACTGCTCCCGACTGAGTAACTTCTCTAACTTTGCAAAGTAAGATGATCCGTAATTTCTTTTTTTTTAAATCCATTGCGCTGAGCTCTGCTATTTGAAGTAAGTGTACGTTTTATCATGGAATTTATATTTTCCGATCGACTTTTAAGAAAGTTACTGCATTGGATATTTTGGTTCATTAACAGACAGTAAATCAGATGTAAAAAAGGTGTAAAATTCACACAGACATTACTTTTACATCTAGTAATGCATGCAGTTAGGGATATGTGTCTATTGGGTTCATAAGGTTCATTCATCCTTTTTTTAAAACATGGAGTTTTCTTTCACGGACATTATGCCGCCTAGAGGAGACTTGGCCGCCCGGTTAAAAATATTCTACACTAGTCCCGCCACCGGAGGCGGTCCCTCACCAGGAATTAACCAGGCTCGAGCCTGCTTAGCTTCGAGAGAAGACGATATCAGGGGTGCTGACCGTAGTACTGCCACGAGTGAACGCCGCCGCGAACTGGAGCACTTTAAAGAATGCACGTGAGCTGAGCCTAGGCATGTACTGGCCACCGGTCCGCCGTGGGCCGATGGGAATGTTAAAAGTTGTTTAATGTAATTATATTGTTGCAGCAGTCAAGGGTCATACCTTCGTCTCTCACCGGACAAAAGAAGTTAAAGCAAGCTGCCAGACTGACAGGTAAACAAGCGTTTTGATTGCATGACGTGTCCATGTCGCACCGGCCAATCAGGTTATTACAAGCAGCAGGTGCAGATTGACCGGCGTGTGACGTCAGATCACTGCGAGAACAACCCGAGAGCGGTCCTCTCGCGGCACCTTCCGCCGACCAGTCTGCGTTGCGCTGCATGTAGAGTAGAAAATACTGAAGGGCCAGCGCTGTTCAAGGACAGCAATTTACTGAAACCTACTGACAACATCTCACAAAGTCTCTGAACGTAATAACGGAGAAATGGAGAAAAATACAAGCCAAGCACTCGTGGCAAAATACTCCAAATGTTTGAAAACCAAGATCACTTTTTCCTGGCCCGCTGAGACTAGTTTAAAGAAGCTAGCGTGTGCTAAAGCCCTTATAAATCCAAATAAAAAGTGCTGCTTTTATTCACCTAGCGTGTTGACGTTTTATATTTCATACAAAGCAACAAATATGCGGTGGACCCATATTCGAGCCCAATTCGCTTTATAAGACCCTAATAAATCTCGCTCGTTTATTAGCTATACGTCTGTGCTAATAGACCAATACGACTACTAGCCAGCGGATTTAACAACATTTATTTAAATAAAGGATTCACAGAAATGAACGAATAAATCATTTGCTATTATTACAATTAAGACTGGTTTTATTAAATATTTAATCACATAAAGTTCTCTACTGTTATTTTTTTAGTTTGTTAAAAACGAAAATTAAAAGAATATTAACGTACATTGCTAATACGACATGATTTCAGCGTAAGCTGGAAGAGTGTACAGAAATTGTCTATCCGGGGACTGGAAAAAGTCTAATATTGGCTTGCCTTTTCCTTATTTGCACAGTTTTTTTTTTGTTTAGTTTCTTTTTACAACAAAACCCAACGCCGAGTTTTCATTCGCGAAGTGATCTTTATAAGCTATACTGTATGATTACCAGCTGGACTGGACTGCGGCCTTGAACCTGACACCTGGACGGGGGCATCGTACCCACCGATTGCCCGCGTGCAGAACTAGAGCTTAAACGAGTTCATGTTCGCGTCTTTTTGGCATGAACTGAAAATGCTCAAATGTCAAAATAGCTTTTCAGCAAACAATTGGTCACTGCATGTCTTAAACGACTAAACATTTTAATGCGTTCGTTCTTATGATGAGCCTAAACCGCCGACGCGTCTGTCATTAAAGTTAAGAAAATAATAACGAGAGAAAATCATTCACTGCTCCCGACTGAGTAACTTCTCTAACTTTGCAAAGTAAGATGATCCGTAATTTCTTTTTTTTTAAATCCATTGCGCTGAGCTCTGCTATTTGAAGTAAGTGTACGTTTTATCATGGAATTTATATTTTCCGATCGACTTTTAAGAAAGTTACTGCATTGGATATTTTGGTTCATTAACAGACAGTAAATCAGATGTAAAAAAGGTGTAAAATTCACACAGACATTACTTTTACATCTAGTAATGCATGCAGTTAGGGATATGTGTCTATTGGGTTCATAAGGTTCATTCATCCTTTTTTTAAAACATGGAGTTTTCTTTCACGGACATTATGCCGCCTAGAGGAGACTTGGCCGCCCGGTTAAAAATATTCTACACTAGTCCCGCCACCGGAGGCGGTCCCTCACCAGGAATTAACCAGGCTCGAGCCTGCTTAGCTTCGAGAGAAGACGATATCAGGGGTGCTGACCGTAGTACTGCCGCGAGTGAACGCCGCCGCGAACTGGAGCACTTTAAAGAATGCACGTGAGCTGAGCCTAGGCATGTACTGGCCACCGGTCCGCCGTGGGCCGATGGGAATGTTAAAAGTTGTTTAATGTAATTATATTGTTGCAGCAGTCAAGGGTCATACCTTCGTCTCTCACCGGACAAAAGAAGTTAAAGCAAGCTGCCAGACTGACAGGTAAACAAGCGTTTTGATTGCATGACGTGTCCATGTCGCACCGGCCAATCAGGTTATTACAAGCAGCAGGTGCAGATTGACCGGCGTGTGACGTCAGATCACTGCGAGAACAACCCGAGAGCGGTCCTCTCGCGGCACCTTCCGCCGACCAGTCTGCGTTGCGCTGCATGTAGAGTAGAAAATACTGAAGGGCCAGCGCTGTTCAAGGACAGCAATTTACTGAAACCTACTGACAACATCTCACAAAGTCTCTGAACGTAATAACGGAGAAATGGAGAAAAATACAAGCCAAGCACTCGTGGCAAAATACTCCAAATGTTTGAAAACCAAGATCACTTTTTCCTGGCCCGCTGAGACTAGTTTAAAGAAGCTAGCGTGTGCTAAAGCCCTTATAAATCCAAATAAAAAGTGCTGCTTTTATTCACCTAGCGTGTTGACGTTTTATATTTCATACAAAGCAACAAATATGCGGTGGACCCATATTCGAGCCCAATTCGCTTTATAAGACCCTAATAAATCTCGCTCGTTTATTAGCTATACGTCTGTGCTAATAGACCAATACGACTACTAGCCAGCGGATTTAACAACATTTATTTAAATAAAGGATTCACAGAAATGAACGAATAAATCATTTGCTATTATTACAATTAAGACTGGTTTTATTAAATATTTAATCACATAAAGTTCTCTACTGTTATTTTTTTAGTTTGTTAAAAACGAAAATTAAAAGAATATTAACGTACATTGCTAATACGACATGATTTCAGCGTAAGCTGGAAGAGTGTACAGAAATTGTCTATCCGGGGACTGGAAAAAGTCTAATATTGGCTTGCCTTTTCCTTATTTGCACAGTTTTTTTTTGTTTAGTTTCTTTTTACAACAAAACCCAACGCCGAGTTTTCATTCGCGAAGTGATCTTTATAAGCTATACTGTATGATTACCAGCTGGACTGGACTGCGGCCTTGAACCTGACACCTGGACGGGGGCATCGTACCCACCGATTGCCCGCGTGCAGAACTAGAGCTTAAACGAGTTCATGTTCGCGTCTTTTTGGCATGAACTGAAAATGCTCAAATGTCAAAATAGCTTTTCAGCAAACAATTGGTCACTGCATGTCTTAAACGACTAAACATTTTAATGCGTTCGTTCTTATGATGAGCCTAAACCGCCGACGCGTCTGTCATTAAAGTTAAGAAAATAATAACGAGAGAAAATCATTCACTGCTCCCGACTGAGTAACTTCTCTAACTTTGCAAAGTAAGATGATCCGTAATTTCTTTTTTTTTAAATCCATTGCGCTGAGCTCTGCTATTTGAAGTAAGTGTACGTTTTATCATGGAATTTATATTTTCCGATCGACTTTTAAGAAAGTTACTGCATTGGATATTTTGGTTCATTAACAGACAGTAAATCAGATGTAAAAAAGGTGTAAAATTCACACAGACATTACTTTTACATCTAGTAATGCATGCAGTTAGGGATATGTGTCTATTGGGTTCATAAGGTTCATTCATCCTTTTTTTAAAACATGGAGTTTTCTTTCACGGACATTATGCCGCCTAGAGGAGACTTGGCCGCCCGGTTAAAAATATTCTACACTAGTCCCGCCACCGGAGGCGGTCCCTCACCAGGAATTAACCAGGCTCGAGCCTGCTTAGCTTCGAGAGAAGACGATATCAGGGGTGCTGACCGTAGTACTGCCGCGAGTGAACGCCGCCGCGAACTGGAGCACTTTAAAGAATGCACGTGAGCTGAGCCTAGGCATGTACTGGCCACCGGTCCGCCGTGGGCCGATGGGAATGTTAAAAGTTGTTTAATGTAATTATATTGTTGCAGCAGTCAAGGGTCATACCTTCGTCTCTCACCGGACAAAAGAAGTTAAAGCAAGCTGCCAGACTGACAGGTAAACAAGCGTTTTGATTGCATGACGTGTCCATGTCGCACCGGCCAATCAGGTTATTACAAGCAGCAGGTGCAGATTGACCGGCGTGTGACGTCAGATCACTGCGAGAACAACCCGAGAGCGGTCCTCTCGCGGCACCTTCCGCCGACCAGTCTGCGTTGCGCTGCATGTAGAGTAGAAAATACTGAAGGGCCAGCGCTGTTCAAGGACAGCAATTTACTGAAACCTACTGACAACATCTCACAAAGTCTCTGAACGTAATAACGGAGAAATGGAGAAAAATACAAGCCAAGCACTCGTGGCAAAATACTCCAAATGTTTGAAAACCAAGATCACTTTTTCCTGGCCCGCTGAGACTAGTTTAAAGAAGCTAGCGTGTGCTAAAGCCCTTATAAATCCAAATAAAAAGTGCTGCTTTTATTCACCTAGCGTGTTGACGTTTTATATTTCATACAAAGCAACAAATATGCGGTGGACCCATATTCGAGCCCAATTCGCTTTATAAGACCCTAATAAATCTCGCTCGTTTATTAGCTATACGTCTGTGCTAATAGACCAATACGACTACTAGCCAGCGGATTTAACAACATTTATTTAAATAAAGGATTCACAGAAATGAACGAATAAATCATTTGCTATTATTACAATTAAGACTGGTTTTATTAAATATTTAATCACATAAAGTTCTCTACTGTTATTTTTTTAGTTTGTTAAAAACGAAAATTAAAAGAATATTAACGTACATTGCTAATACGACATGATTTCAGCGTAAGCTGGAAGAGTGTACAGAAATTGTCTATCCGGGGACTGGAAAAAGTCTAATATTGGCTTGCCTTTTCCTTATTTGCACAGTTTTTTTTTGTTTAGTTTCTTTTTACAACAAAACCCAACGCCGAGTTTTCATTCGCGAAGTGATCTTTATAAGCTATACTGTATGATTACCAGCTGGACTGGACTGCGGCCTTGAACCTGACACCTGGACGGGGGCATCGTACCCACCGATTGCCCGCGTGCAGAACTAGAGCTTAAACGAGTTCATGTTCGCGTCTTTTTGGCATGAACTGAAAATGCTCAAATGTCAAAATAGCTTTTCAGCAAACAATTGGTCACTGCATGTCTTAAACGACTAAACATTTTAATGCGTTCGTTCTTATGATGAGCCTAAACCGCCGACGCGTCTGTCATTAAAGTTAAGAAAATAATAACGAGAGAAAATCATTCACTGCTCCCGACTGAGTAACTTCTCTAACTTTGCAAAGTAAGATGATCCGTAATTTCTTTTTTTTTAAATCCATTGCGCTGAGCTCTGCTATTTGAAGTAAGTGTACGTTTTATCATGGAATTTATATTTTCCGATCGACTTTTAAGAAAGTTACTGCATTGGATATTTTGGTTCATTAACAGACAGTAAATCAGATGTAAAAAAGGTGTAAAATTCACACAGACATTACTTTTACATCTAGTAATGCATGCAGTTAGGGATATGTGTCTATTGGGTTCATAAGGTTCATTCATCCTTTTTTTAAAACATGGAGTTTTCTTTCACGGACATTATGCCGCCTAGAGGAGACTTGGCCGCCCGGTTAAAAATATTCTACACTAGTCCCGCCACCGGAGGCGGTCCCTCACCAGGAATTAACCAGGCTCGAGCCTGCTTAGCTTCGAGAGAAGACGATATCAGGGGTGCTGACCGTAGTACTGCCACGAGTGAACGCCGCCGCGAACTGGAGCACTTTAAAGAATGCACGTGAGCTGAGCCTAGGCATGTACTGGCCACCGGTCCGCCGTGGGCCGATGGGAATGTTAAAAGTTGTTTAATGTAATTATATTGTTGCAGCAGTCAAGGGTCATACCTTCGTCTCTCACCGGACAAAAGAAGTTAAAGCAAGCTGCCAGACTGACAGGTAAACAAGCGTTTTGATTGCATGACGTGTCCATGTCGCACCGGCCAATCAGGTTATTACAAGCAGCAGGTGCAGATTGACCGGCGTGTGACGTCAGATCACTGCGAGAACAACCCGAGAGCGGTCCTCTCGCGGCACCTTCCGCCGACCAGTCTGCGTTGCGCTGCATGTAGAGTAGAAAATACTGAAGGGCCAGCGCTGTTCAAGGACAGCAATTTACTGAAACCTACTGACAACATCTCACAAAGTCTCTGAACGTAATAACGGAGAAATGGAGAAAAATACAAGCCAAGCACTCGTGGCAAAATACTCCAAATGTTTGAAAACCAAGATCACTTTTTCCTGGCCCGCTGAGACTAGTTTAAAGAAGCTAGCGTGTGCTAAAGCCCTTATAAATCCAAATAAAAAGTGCTGCTTTTATTCACCTAGCGTGTTGACGTTTTATATTTCATACAAAGCAACAAATATGCGGTGGACCCATATTCGAGCCCAATTCGCTTTATAAGACCCTAATAAATCTCGCTCGTTTATTAGCTATACGTCTGTGCTAATAGACCAATACGACTACTAGCCAGCGGATTTAACAACATTTATTTAAATAAAGGATTCACAGAAATGAACGAATAAATCATTTGCTATTATTACAATTAAGACTGGTTTTATTAAATATTTAATCACATAAAGTTCTCTACTGTTATTTTTTTAGTTTGTTAAAAACGAAAATTAAAAGAATATTAACGTACATTGCTAATACGACATGATTTCAGCGTAAGCTGGAAGAGTGTACAGAAATTGTCTATCCGGGGACTGGAAAAAGTCTAATATTGGCTTGCCTTTTCCTTATTTGCACAGTTTTTTTTTGTTTAGTTTCTTTTTACAACAAAACCCAACGCCGAGTTTTCATTCGCGAAGTGATCTTTATAAGCTATACTGTATGATTACCAGCTGGACTGGACTGCGGCCTTGAACCTGACACCTGGACGGGGGCATCGTACCCACCGATTGCCCGCGTGCAGAACTAGAGCTTAAACGAGTTCATGTTCGCGTCTTTTTGGCATGAACTGAAAATGCTCAAATGTCAAAATAGCTTTTCAGCAAACAATTGGTCACTGCATGTCTTAAACGACTAAACATTTTAATGCGTTCGTTCTTATGATGAGCCTAAACCGCCGACGCGTCTGTCATTAAAGTTAAGAAAATAATAACGAGAGAAAATCATTCACTGCTCCCGACTGAGTAACTTCTCTAACTTTGCAAAGTAAGATGATCCGTAATTTCTTTTTTTTTAAATCCATTGCGCTGAGCTCTGCTATTTGAAGTAAGTGTACGTTTTATCATGGAATTTATATTTTCCGATCGACTTTTAAGAAAGTTACTGCATTGGATATTTTGGTTCATTAACAGACAGTAAATCAGATGTAAAAAAGGTGTAAAATTCACACAGACATTACTTTTACATCTAGTAATGCATGCAGTTAGGGATATGTGTCTATTGGGTTCATAAGGTTCATTCATCCTTTTTTTAAAACATGGAGTTTTCTTTCACGGACATTATGCCGCCTAGAGGAGACTTGGCCGCCCGGTTAAAAATATTCTACACTAGTCCCGCCACCGGAGGCGGTCCCTCACCAGGAATTAACCAGGCTCGAGCCTGCTTAGCTTCGAGAGAAGACGATATCAGGGGTGCTGACCGTAGTACTGCCACGAGTGAACGCCGCCGCGAACTGGAGCACTTTAAAGAATGCACGTGAGCTGAGCCTAGGCATGTACTGGCCACCGGTCCGCCGTGGGCCGATGGGAATGTTAAAAGTTGTTTAATGTAATTATATTGTTGCAGCAGTCAAGGGTCATACCTTCGTCTCTCACCGGACAAAAGAAGTTAAAGCAAGCTGCCAGACTGACAGGTAAACAAGCGTTTTGATTGCATGACGTGTCCATGTCGCACCGGCCAATCAGGTTATTACAAGCAGCAGGTGCAGATTGACCGGCGTGTGACGTCAGATCACTGCGAGAACAACCCGAGAGCGGTCCTCTCGCGGCACCTTCCGCCGACCAGTCTGCGTTGCGCTGCATGTAGAGTAGAAAATACTGAAGGGCCAGCGCTGTTCAAGGACAGCAATTTACTGAAACCTACTGACAACATCTCACAAAGTCTCTGAACGTAATAACGGAGAAATGGAGAAAAATACAAGCCAAGCACTCGTGGCAAAATACTCCAAATGTTTGAAAACCAAGATCACTTTTTCCTGGCCCGCTGAGACTAGTTTAAAGAAGCTAGCGTGTGCTAAAGCCCTTATAAATCCAAATAAAAAGTGCTGCTTTTATTCACCTAGCGTGTTGACGTTTTATATTTCATACAAAGCAACAAATATGCGGTGGACCCATATTCGAGCCCAATTCGCTTTATAAGACCCTAATAAATCTCGCTCGTTTATTAGCTATACGTCTGTGCTAATAGACCAATACGACTACTAGCCAGCGGATTTAACAACATTTATTTAAATAAAGGATTCACAGAAATGAACGAATAAATCATTTGCTATTATTACAATTAAGACTGGTTTTATTAAATATTTAATCACATAAAGTTCTCTACTGTTATTTTTTTAGTTTGTTAAAAACGAAAATTAAAAGAATATTAACGTACATTGCTAATACGACATGATTTCAGCGTAAGCTGGAAGAGTGTACAGAAATTGTCTATCCGGGGACTGGAAAAAGTCTAATATTGGCTTGCCTTTTCCTTATTTGCACAGTTTTTTTTTTGTTTAGTTTCTTTTTACAACAAAACCCAACGCCGAGTTTTCATTCGCGAAGTGATCTTTATAAGCTATACTGTATGATTACCAGCTGGACTGGACTGCGGCCTTGAACCTGACACCTGGACGGGGGCATCGTACCCACCGATTGCCCGCGTGCAGAACTAGAGCTTAAACGAGTTCATGTTCGCGTCTTTTTGGCATGAACTGAAAATGCTCAAATGTCAAAATAGCTTTTCAGCAAACAATTGGTCACTGCATGTCTTAAACGACTAAACATTTTAATGCGTTCGTTCTTATGATGAGCCTAAACCGCCGACGCGTCTGTCATTAAAGTTAAGAAAATAATAACGAGAGAAAATCATTCACTGCTCCCGACTGAGTAACTTCTCTAACTTTGCAAAGTAAGATGATCCGTAATTTCTTTTTTTTTAAATCCATTGCGCTGAGCTCTGCTATTTGAAGTAAGTGTACGTTTTATCATGGAATTTATATTTTCCGATCGACTTTTAAGAAAGTTACTGCATTGGATATTTTGGTTCATTAACAGACAGTAAATCAGATGTAAAAAAGGTGTAAAATTCACACAGACATTACTTTTACATCTAGTAATGCATGCAGTTAGGGATATGTGTCTATTGGGTTCATAAGGTTCATTCATCCTTTTTTTAAAACATGGAGTTTTCTTTCACGGACATTATGCCGCCTAGAGGAGACTTGGCCGCCCGGTTAAAAATATTCTACACTAGTCCCGCCACCGGAGGCGGTCCCTCACCAGGAATTAACCAGGCTCGAGCCTGCTTAGCTTCGAGAGAAGACGATATCAGGGGTGCTGACCGTAGTACTGCCGCGAGTGAACGCCGCCGCGAACTGGAGCACTTTAAAGAATGCACGTGAGCTGAGCCTAGGCATGTACTGGCCACCGGTCCGCCGTGGGCCGATGGGAATGTTAAAAGTTGTTTAATGTAATTATATTGTTGCAGCAGTCAAGGGTCATACCTTCGTCTCTCACCGGACAAAAGAAGTTAAAGCAAGCTGCCAGACTGACAGGTAAACAAGCGTTTTGATTGCATGACGTGTCCATGTCGCACCGGCCAATCAGGTTATTACAAGCAGCAGGTGCAGATTGACCGGCGTGTGACGTCAGATCACTGCGAGAACAACCCGAGAGCGGTCCTCTCGCGGCACCTTCCGCCGACCAGTCTGCGTTGCGCTGCATGTAGAGTAGAAAATACTGAAGGGCCAGCGCTGTTCAAGGACAGCAATTTACTGAAACCTACTGACAACATCTCACAAAGTCTCTGAACGTAATAACGGAGAAATGGAGAAAAATACAAGCCAAGCACTCGTGGCAAAATACTCCAAATGTTTGAAAACCAAGATCACTTTTTCCTGGCCCGCTGAGACTAGTTTAAAGAAGCTAGCGTGTGCTAAAGCCCTTATAAATCCAAATAAAAAGTGCTGCTTTTATTCACCTAGCGTGTTGACGTTTTATATTTCATACAAAGCAACAAATATGCGGTGGACCCATATTCGAGCCCAATTCGCTTTATAAGACCCTAATAAATCTCGCTCGTTTATTAGCTATACGTCTGTGCTAATAGACCAATACGACTACTAGCCAGCGGATTTAACAACATTTATTTAAATAAAGGATTCACAGAAATGAACGAATAAATCATTTGCTATTATTACAATTAAGACTGGTTTTATTAAATATTTAATCACATAAAGTTCTCTACTGTTATTTTTTTAGTTTGTTAAAAACGAAAATTAAAAGAATATTAACGTACATTGCTAATACGACATGATTTCAGCGTAAGCTGGAAGAGTGTACAGAAATTGTCTATCCGGGGACTGGAAAAAGTCTAATATTGGCTTGCCTTTTCCTTATTTGCACAGTTTTTTTTTTTGTTTAGTTTCTTTTTACAACAAAACCCAACGCCGAGTTTTCATTCGCGAAGTGATCTTTATAAGCTATACTGTATGATTACCAGCTGGACTGGACTGCGGCCTTGAACCTGACACCTGGACGGGGGCATCGTACCCACCGATTGCCCGCGTGCAGAACTAGAGCTTAAACGAGTTCATGTTCGCGTCTTTTTGGCATGAACTGAAAATGCTCAAATGTCAAAATAGCTTTTCAGCAAACAATTGGTCACTGCATGTCTTAAACGACTAAACATTTTAATGCGTTCGTTCTTATGATGAGCCTAAACCGCCGACGCGTCTGTCATTAAAGTTAAGAAAATAATAACGAGAGAAAATCATTCACTGCTCCCGACTGAGTAACTTCT
>NW_027394131.1:45000-52500 GCF_030506205.2 Paramisgurnus dabryanus | reverse complement strand
GCGGAAAGGGTCGGGCGGGCTCCGGAGAGCCCCCCTGGAGGCGAGAGCGCCGGGTCGGGGAGGAACCGACCGCCCATGGCGGCCGACGCGCTAACGTCGGCCGGGCGGAGGCCTGCCCCAGGCGCAGTTCGATTTCCAGAATCTCAGGGCCATGACACACAAAGCGTATCCGGGCGTCACCCCGTAACGGGTCATTAAGGCTGAGACGTGGGCGGCCCTGTCCCGCCCGGGGTTTCGTTTAGCGGCCGACGCCGGTTCGTTTTGCGGCCGAACGACGCCGGTTCGTTTAGCGGCCGAACGAAGCCGGCTCGTTTAACGGCCGAGGCCAGCCGGGTTCGTCCCTTCCTTGGATGATTTGCCATTCGTAATAAGAATCGTCACTACCTCAGTGCAGAGGGACTTTTTCGAGGCATTTGTGTCCGCTCGAGAGGCCTCTCGCTGGGCTCGAGAGGTCATGGGATCCGGTAGCCTATCACCTTGGAGAATCAGCGAGGTGCTCTTCCCTATATACCCGATGGCACCTGTTCGGGCCACCGTCCCCTGCTGGACGGGGCCCGGCTCTGTACCGCCCCAGACAGAGCGCCTTCGTCGGTCACGAAGGCAGGGTCGTGGACCCTGGAAGCGCACGAGCCACCCGACTCGGCTTCCATAGCGGCTGGCGGCCCTGGCCCGCCCGAGACGAAGCGCCTTCGTCGGTCAGACAGATAGGGTCGAGGACCCTGGAAGTGCGAGAGCCACCCGACTCGACTTCCACGGCGGCCCGGAGGCCGGGCCCGTCCCCGTCCGTGCCCGGGGACGGGGCACCTTCGTCGGTCAAACGCGTTGGGTCTTGGACCCTGGAAGTGCACGAGCCACCCAACTCGACTTCCATAGCGGTCGGCGGCCCCGTACCGCCCCAGACAGAGCACCTTCGTCGGTCACGAAGAGAGGGTCTTGGACCCTGGAAGTACACGAGCAACCCAACTCGACTTCCATAGCGGTCGGCGGCCCCGTACCGCCCCAGACAGAGCACCTTCGTCGGTCACGAAGAGAGGGTCTTGGACCCTGGAAGTTCACGAGCAACCCAACTCGACTTCCATAGCGGTCGGCGGCCCTGTCCCGCCCCAGACGATGCACCTTCGTCTGTCACACAGATAGGGTCTTGGACCCTGGAAGCCGTCCCCCTCGACTTCCGTAACGGTCGGCGGCCCTGTCCCGCCGCAGACGGGTCACCACTCCGTCTGTCTGTAGGGTCTTGGACCCTGGAAGCCGCCCCACTCGACTTCCATCGCGGTCGGCGGCCCTGGCCCGCCGCAGACGGGTCGCCACTCCGTCTGTCTGTAGGGTCTTGGACCCTGGAAGCCGCCCCACTCGACTTCCATCGCGGTCGGCGGCCCTGGCCCGCCGCAGACGGGTCGCCACTCCGTCCGTCTATAGGGTCTTGGACCCTGGAAGCCGCCACACTCGACTTCCATCGCGGTCGGCGGCCCTGTCCCGCCGCAGACGGTGTGCCACTCCGTCTGTCACACAGATACATAAGGGTGTCTCGGAACCCCGGACGCCGACCGAGACGAAACGCGTGGGGTCGGTGCGCCCGAGAGGGTAGGGTGCCCCGGGGCCGGCCGCTCGCCCGACCGGCTTCCGGGACTCCTTGACCGCTCGGGAGACCTATCCACGCGCCCGCCCGACCGGCGGCCGGGGGCCCTCGACCGCCACACGCGTACCGACGACCGGGGGGTTTCCGTTTTACGGCCGACGCCGAGATCCTTCGACGGTTCCAACAGGGGTTGTTACGCTTTTGTGTTCGCCCGTGTCTGAGCATATATGGTCGGGTCGAACCTTTGAGGCCGTAGCCTGGAGATCCAGGGCGGATCTTTTCTCACAACACGTGTGTCTTTGAGGCCGTAGCCTAGATCCAGAGACTTTAGGATCTTTTTAGCAGTTTTAAGGCCGTAGCCTTGATCCAGGGCGGATCTTTTGAGCAGTTTTAAGGCCGTAGCCTTGATCCAGGGCGGATCTTTTCACAGGTTTTAAGCCGAAGCGCCTTGATCCAGGGACTTTTGGATCTTTTTTTGCCGTTTTTAGGCCGTAGCCTTGATCCAGGGCGGATCGTTTTGCGGCCGTAGCCGAGTTCCATCACCCAAGGTAGCTTTAGTTTTTAGGCATTAGCCTTGATGATCCAGGGCGGATCGTTTTGCGGCCGTAGCCGAGTTCCATCACCCAAGGTAGCTTTAGTTTTTAGGCATTAGCCTTGATGATCCAGGGCGGATCGTTTTTTCCCATCTTTCGGGTATGAGCTCTTTAATTGTGAGCCTTCGGCCGACACTCGCCCGGGGCGCTGCCTCACATCAGACGCCCTTCGTCCGTTCCAACCGTTCCAGTTCTTTTAACGGTTTTTCGTTCATCGCACACCGACGCGCACAGACCTTTCTTGGGATCTGTCGCAGGGAGGGAGGACGCTGGAGGTCCACTTCGAGGCACCCATCCCTATATACCCGATGGCACCTGTTCAAACGACCGCCCCTTGAGAGAAGGGGCCCTTCCCGTGGCTCGTCCGGGAGGAGGCGCCCGCGTCGGAAGGCGCCGTAAGGTCGGAGACCCTGGAAGTGCACGAGTCACCCGCTTTTACCTCCAGGCCCTCTGTCGTACTTCTCGTGTCCGCTCACGAGACCTCTTTTCGGCTTTATGGAAGTGCACGAGTCACCCGCTTTTGCCTTTTCTGGAAGTGCACGAGTCACCCGCTTTTGCTTCCAGGCCCTCTGTCGTACTTCTCGTGTCCGCTCACGAGACCTCTCTTCGGCCTGGGGGTGCGCCACGTACACCCCCGCGTCCGCATTCGAGTCACCTCTTCGGGCTCATGAGGTAGGGTCGGTGACCCTGGAAGTCAGAGACTTCCAGGCCTTCTGTCGTACACCCTCGCGTCCGCTCACGAGACCTCTCTTCGGCCTGGGGGTGCGCCACGTACACCCTCCCGCGTCCGCTTTCGAGTCACCACTCTGGGCTACGGAGGTAGGGACGTGTGCCCTGGAGGAACCTGACTTCCAGGAGGGAGGGCCGCCCTGTCAGGCCCGCTTTCGAGTCACCCATCTGGGCTAAGGAGGTAGGGACGTGTGCCCTGGAGGAACCAGACTTCCAGGAGGGAGGGCCGCCCTGTCAGGCCCGCTTTCGAGTCACCCATCTGGGCTAAGGAGGTAGGGACGTGTGCCCTGGAGGAACCAGACTTCCAGGAGGGAGGGCCGCCCTGTCAGGCCCGATTTCGAGTCACCCATCTGGGCTAAGGAGGTAGGGACGTGTGCCCTGGAGGAACCAGACTTCCAGGAGGGAGGGCCGCCCTGTCAGGCCCGCTTTCGAGTCACCCATCTGGGCTAAGGAGGTAGGGACGTGTGCCCTGGAGGAACCAGACTTCCAGGAGGGAGGGCCGCCCTGTCAGGCCCGCTTTCGAGTCACCCATCTGGGCTAAGGAGGTAGGGACGTGTGCCCTGGAGGAACCAGACTTCCAGGAGGGAGGGCCGCCCTGTCAGGCCCGATTTCGAGTCACCCATCTGGGCTAAGGAGGTAGGGACGTGTGCCCTGGAGGAACCGGACTTCCAGGAGGGAGGGCCGCCCTGTCAGGCCCGATTTCGAGTCACCCATCTGGGCTAAGGAGGTAGGGACGTGTGCCCTGGAGGAACCGGACTTCCAGGAGGGAGGGCCGCCCTGTCAGGCCCGCCTCGGAGTCACCTCTCTGGGCTAAGGAGGTAGGGACGTGTGCCCTGGAGGAACCAGACTTCCAGGAGGGAGGGCCGCCCTGTCAGGCCCGCCTCGGAGTCACCCATCTGGGCTAAGGAGGTAGGGACGTGTGCCCTGGAGGAACCAGACTTCCAGGAGGGAGGGCCGCCCTGTCAGGCCCGCTTTCGAGTCACCCATCTGGGCTAAGGAGGTAGGGACGTGTGCCCTGGAGGAACCAGACTTCCAGGAGGGAGGGCCGCCCTGTCAGGCCCGATTTCGAGTCACCCATCTGGGCTAAGGAGGTAGGGACGTGTGCCCTGGAGGAACCAGACTTCCAGGAGGGAGGGCCGCCCTGTCAGGCCCGATTTCGAGTCACCCATCTGGGCTAAGGAGGTAGGGACGTGTGCCCTGGAGGAACCAGACTTCCAGGAGGGAGGGCCGCCCTGTCAGGCCCGCTTTCGAGTCACCCATCTGGGCTAAGGAGGTAGGGACGTGTGCCCTGGAGGAACCAGACTTCCAGGAGGGAGGGCCGCCCTGTCAGGCCCGCCTCGGAGTCACCTCTCTGGGCTAAGGAGGTAGGGACGCGTGCCCTGGAGGAACCAGACTTCCAGGAGGGAGGGCCGCCCTGTCAGGCCCGCCTCGGAGTCACCCATCTGGGCTAAGGAGGTAGGGACGTGTGCCCTGGAGGAACCAGACTTCCAGGAGGGAGGGCCGCCCTGTCAGGCCCGCTTTCGAGTCACCCATCTGGGCTAAGGAGGTAGGGACGTGTGCCCTGGAGGAACCAGACTTCCAGGAGGGAGGGCCGCCCTGTCAGGCCCGCCTCGGAGTCACCCATCTGGGCTACGGAGGCAGGGACGCGTGCCCTGGAGGAACCAGACTTCCAGGAGGGAGGGCCGCCCTGTCAGGCCCGCTTTCGAGTCACCCATCTGGGCTACGGAGGTAGGGACGTGTGCCCTGGAGGAACCAGACTTCCAGGAGGGAGGGCCGCCCTGTCAGGCCCGCTTTCGAGTCACCCATCTGGGCTACGGAGGTAGGGACGTGTGCCCTGGAGGAAACGGACTTCCAGGAGGGAGGGCCGCCCTGTCAGGCCCGCCTCGGAGTCACCTCTCTGGGCTAAGGAGGCAGGGACGTGTGCCCTGGAGGAACCAGACTTCCAGGAGGGAGGGCCGCCCTGTCAGGCCCGCTTTCGAGTCACCCGTCTGGGCTACGGAGGTAGGGACGTGTGCCCTGGAGGAACCGGACTTCCAGGAGGGAGGGCCGCCCTGTCAGGCCCGCCTCGGAGTCACCTCTCTGGGCTAAGGAGGCAGAGACGTGTGCCCTGGAGGAACCGGACTTCCAGGAGGGAGGGCCGCCCTGTCAGGCCCGCCTCGGAGTCACCTCTCTGGGCTAAGGAGGCAGGGACGTGTGCCCTGGAGGAACCGGACTTCCAGGAGGGAGGGCCGCCCTGTCAGGCCCGCCTCGGAGTCACCTCTCTGGGCTAAGGAGGCAGAGACGTGTGCCCTGGAGGAACCGGACTTCCAGGAGGGAGGGCCGCCCTGTCAGGCCCGCCTCGGAGTCACCTCTCTGGGCTAAGGAGGCAGGGACGTGTGCCCTGGAGGAACCAGACTTCCAGGAGGGAGGGCCGCCCTGTCAGGCCCGCTTTCGAGTCACCCATCTGGGCTACGGAGGTAGGGACGTGTGCCCTGGAGGAACCGGACTTCCAGGAGGGAGGGCCGCCCTGTCAGGCCCGCCTCGGAGTCACCTCTCTGGGCTAAGGAGGCAGGGACGTGTGCCCTGGAGGAACCGGACTTCCAGGAGGGAGGGCCGCCCTGTCAGGCCCGCCTCGGAGTCACCCATCTGGGCTACGGAGGTAGGGACGCGTGCCCTGGAGGAACCATACTTCCAGGAGGGAGGGCCGCCCTGTCAGGCCCGCCTCGGAGGCCTCCCCTCGGGCAGGGGAGGCAGGGTCGGGGACCCTGGAGGAACCGGACTTCCAGGAGGGAGGGCCGCCCTGTCAGGCCCGCCTCGGAGGCCTCCCCTCGGGCAGGGGAGGCAGGGTCGGGGACCCTGGAGGTGCCGGACCTCCAGGGGGACGGAGGCCGAACCCGTGGCCGGGGAGGGTGAGCCTTGCCGGGCTAGGCTCGCGCGGGTTCGAAGGCCTGGTTCGAGAGGACCCCTTCCCCTATATACCCGATGGCACCTGTTCACACTACTGCCCTTTCGAGAGGGGACCCCGACCGGTCCGCGGCCGGGACGGCGCACCTCGGTCGGCCTCGGCGAGTGGGTCGGGGTGCCTGGAGGTGCGCGAGCGGCCCGCCTGGAAGTGCGCGAGCCACCCGACTCTGGCGGCCGGCGCCCCCGGGCCCGTGCCCGCGGCCGACTCGTCTGACCCGGCATCGTCAAGGTCACCAATACCACGGAGCGTCTACGACGCCCCGTTTCCGAGATATCGGCCAATGAACTGCCGGGCGCCGTATCTCGGCCGGGGAAGGTCCTACGGACTCGGGGCCGGGCTCGTCGGAAAGGTCTCGCCCGGGGCTTTCCGACGAGACCGGCCGCGGGTCCGTGCGACCCCGGGGGCCCGAGATACTTCCGGTCGAAAATTCGAATTTCGTTACCGCGCTGCTCCGGCGCCCCGGGTCCGGGGCCTTCGCCCTTCGGGTGGGTGGCTCCTCCGCGGGGGGCCTTTCGAACGAGCCCACCCGCGCGTCGCTAGCCCTTTCCGGGGCCGAGATACGGCCTACCCCCGCGGGATTTTCCCACGGCCGTTTCTCGGGCGCCTCGGGTCCGGGGCCTTCGCCCTTCGGGTCGGTCGCTATGCCGGAGGGGAGCTTTCGAACGAGCCCTCCCTCGAGTCTCTGGCCCTTTCCCGGGCCGAGATACGGGCGGGTGGTCGCGGAATTTTCGCTCGTCCGGGGCTCCGGCGCCCCTAGCGTCCGCCTCGGAGGTCGCCCGGACGCGCGGCCGGTCTCGTTCGAAAGGTCCGTCCCGGGGCTTTCCGACGAGCCCGGCCTCGGGTCCGTGCGACCCCGCCCGCCGGAGATACGTCCGGTCGAAGCTCGCGGAAATTCCCGCGGCCGTATCTCGGGCGCCTCGGGTCCGGGGCCTTCGCCCTTTGGGTCGGTCGCTCCGCCGGAGGGGGCCTTTCGAACGAGCCTACCCGCGAGCCTCTAGCCCCTTCCCCGGCCGAGATACGGCGGTCTATGCCCGGATTTTCCCACGGCCGTTTCTCGGGCGCCTCGGGTCCGGGGCCTTCGCCCTTCGGGTCGGTCGCTATGCCGGAGGGGAGCTTTCGAACGAGCCTACCCGCGAGCCTCTAGCCCTTTCCCCGGCCGAGATACGGCGGTCCCTCCCCGGATTTTCCCACGGCCGCAGCACGGGCGCCTTTGCTCGGATCGACTCGCCCTTTGGGTCGGTTGCTCTACCGGAGCGGCCCTATCCAACGAGCCAACCCTCGTCTCTCTAACCCTTTCCCCGGCCGAGATACGGCGGTCCCTCCCCGGATTTTCCCACGGCCGCAGCACGGGCGCCTTTGCTCGGATCGACTCGCCCTTTGGGTCGGTTGCTCTACCGGAGCGGCCCTATCCAACGAGCCAACCCTCGTCTCTCTAACCCTAAGCCCGGCCGAGATACGGCGGTCCCTCCCCGGATTTTCCCACGGCCGCAGCACGGGCGCCTTTGCTCGGATCGACTCGCCCTTTGGGTCGGTTGCTCTACCGGAGCGGCCCTATCCAACGAGCCAACCCTCGTCTCTCTAACCCTAAGCCCGGCCGAGATACGGCGGTCCCTCCCCGGATTTTCCCACGGCCGCAGCACGGGCGCCTTTGCTCGGAT
>NW_027394131.1:27500-35000 GCF_030506205.2 Paramisgurnus dabryanus | reverse complement strand
TTCGCGGGGCCGGGTGGCCGCGACGGGCCGGGGGCGTCTCCGCCCTCGGTCGCCGAGGCCCTCGCCGGCCGCCGGTGGCGGACCTTCGCGTCTGACGGACCGTCTGAGTCTCCCGCGGAAAGGGTCGGGCGGGCTCCGGAGAGCCCCCCTGGAGGCGAGAGCGCCGGGTCGGGGAGGAACCGACCGCCCATGGCGGCCGACGCGCTAACGTCGGCCGGGCGGAGGCCTGCCCCAGGCGCAGTTCGATTTCCAGAATCTCAGGGCCATGACACACAAAGCGTATCCGGGCGTCACCCCGTAACGGGTCATTAAGGCTGAGACGTGGGCGGCCCTGTCCCGCCCGGGGTTTCGTTTAGCGGCCGACGCCGGTTCGTTTTGCGGCCGAACGACGCCGGTTCGTTTAGCGGCCGAACGAAGCCGGCTCGTTTAACGGCCGAGGCCAGCCGGGTTCGTCCCTTCCTTGGATGATTTGCCATTCGTAATAAGAATCGTCACTACCTCAGTGCAGAGGGACTTTTTCGAGGCATTTGTGTCCGCTCGAGAGGCCTCTCGCTGGGCTCGAGAGGTCATGGGATCCGGTAGCCTATCACCTTGGAGAATCAGCGAGGTGCTCTTCCCTATATACCCGATGGCACCTGTTCGGGCCACCGTCCCCTGCTGGACGGGGCCCGGCTCTGTACCGCCCCAGACAGAGCGCCTTCGTCGGTCACGAAGGCAGGGTCGTGGACCCTGGAAGCGCACGAGCCACCCGACTCGGCTTCCATAGCGGCTGGCGGCCCTGGCCCGCCCGAGACGAAGCGCCTTCGTCGGTCAGACAGATAGGGTCGAGGACCCTGGAAGTGCGAGAGCCACCCGACTCGACTTCCACGGCGGCCCGGAGGCCGGGCCCGTCCCCGTCCGTGCCCGGGGACGGGGCACCTTCGTCGGTCAAACGCGTTGGGTCTTGGACCCTGGAAGTGCACGAGCCACCCAACTCGACTTCCATAGCGGTCGGCGGCCCCGTACCGCCCCAGACAGAGCACCTTCGTCGGTCACGAAGAGAGGGTCTTGGACCCTGGAAGTACACGAGCAACCCAACTCGACTTCCATAGCGGTCGGCGGCCCCGTACCGCCCCAGACAGAGCACCTTCGTCGGTCACGAAGAGAGGGTCTTGGACCCTGGAAGTTCACGAGCAACCCAACTCGACTTCCATAGCGGTCGGCGGCCCTGTCCCGCCCCAGACGATGCACCTTCGTCTGTCACACAGATAGGGTCTTGGACCCTGGAAGCCGTCCCCCTCGACTTCCGTAACGGTCGGCGGCCCTGTCCCGCCGCAGACGGGTCACCACTCCGTCTGTCTGTAGTGTCTTGGACCCTGGAAGCCGCCCCACTCGACTTCCATCGCGGTCGGCGGCCCTGGCCCGCCGCAGACGGGTCGCCACTCCGTCTGTCTGTAGGGTCTTGGACCCTGGAAGCCGCCCCACTCGACTTCCATCGCGGTCGGCGGCCCTGGCCCGCCGCAGACGGGTCGCCACTCCGTCCGTCTATAGGGTCTTGGACCCTGGAAGCCGCCACACTCGACTTCCATCGCGGTCGGCGGCCCTGTCCCGCCGCAGACGGTGTGCCACTCCGTCTGTCACACAGATACATAAGGGTGTCTCGGAACCCCGGACGCCGACCGAGACGAAACGCGTGGGGTCGGTGCGCCCGAGAGGGTAGGGTGCCCCGGGGCCGGCCGCTCGCCCGACCGGCTTCCGGGACTCCTTGACCGCTCGGGAGACCTATCCACGCGCCCGCCCGACCGGCGGCCGGGGGCCCTCGACCGCCACACGCGTACCGACGACCGGGGGGTTTCCGTTTTACGGCCGACGCCGAGATCCTTCGACGGTTCCAACAGGGGTTGTTACGCTTTTGTGTTCGCCCGTGTCTGAGCATATATGGTCGGGTCGAACCTTTGAGGCCGTAGCCTGGAGATCCAGGGCGGATCTTTTCTCACAACACGTGTGTCTTTGAGGCCGTAGCCTAGATCCAGAGACTTTAGGATCTTTTTAGCAGTTTTAAGGCCGTAGCCTTGATCCAGGGCGGATCTTTTGAGCAGTTTTAAGGCCGTAGCCTTGATCCAGGGCGGATCTTTTCACAGGTTTTAAGCCGAAGCGCCTTGATCCAGGGACTTTTGGATCTTTTTTTGCCGTTTTTAGGCCGTAGCCTTGATCCAGGGCGGATCGTTTTGCGGCCGTAGCCGAGTTCCATCACCCAAGGTAGCTTTAGTTTTTAGGCATTAGCCTTGATGATCCAGGGCGGATCGTTTTGCGGCCGTAGCCGAGTTCCATCACCCAAGGTAGCTTTAGTTTTTAGGCATTAGCCTTGATGATCCAGGGCGGATCGTTTTTTCCCATCTTTCGGGTATGAGCTCTTTAATTGTGAGCCTTCGGCCGACACTCGCCCGGGGCGCTGCCTCACATCAGACGCCCTTCGTCCGTTCCAACCGTTCCAGTTCTTTTAACGGTTTTTCGTTCATCGCACACCGACGCGCACAGACCTTTCTTGGGATCTGTCGCAGGGAGGGAGGACGCTGGAGGTCCACTTCGAGGCACCCATCCCTATATACCCGATGGCACCTGTTCAAACGACCGCCCCTTGAGAGAAGGGGCCCTTCCCGTGGCTCGTCCGGGAGGAGGCGCCCGCGTCGGAAGGCGCCGTAAGGTCGGAGACCCTGGAAGTGCACGAGTCACCCGCTTTTACCTCCAGGCCCTCTGTCGTACTTCTCGTGTCCGCTCACGAGACCTCTTTTCGGCTTTATGGAAGTGCACGAGTCACCCGCTTTTGCCTTTTCTGGAAGTGCACGAGTCACCCGCTTTTGCTTCCAGGCCCTCTGTCGTACTTCTCGTGTCCGCTCACGAGACCTCTCTTCGGCCTGGGGGTGCGCCACGTACACCCCCGCGTCCGCATTCGAGTCACCTCTTCGGGCTCATGAGGTAGGGTCGGTGACCCTGGAAGTCAGAGACTTCCAGGCCTTCTGTCGTACACCCTCGCGTCCGCTCACGAGACCTCTCTTCGGCCTGGGGGTGCGCCACGTACACCCTCCCGCGTCCGCTTTCGAGTCACCACTCTGGGCTACGGAGGTAGGGACGTGTGCCCTGGAGGAACCTGACTTCCAGGAGGGAGGGCCGCCCTGTCAGGCCCGCTTTCGAGTCACCCATCTGGGCTAAGGAGGTAGGGACGTGTGCCCTGGAGGAACCAGACTTCCAGGAGGGAGGGCCGCCCTGTCAGGCCCGCTTTCGAGTCACCCATCTGGGCTAAGGAGGTAGGGACGTGTGCCCTGGAGGAACCAGACTTCCAGGAGGGAGGGCCGCCCTGTCAGGCCCGATTTCGAGTCACCCATCTGGGCTAAGGAGGTAGGGACGTGTGCCCTGGAGGAACCAGACTTCCAGGAGGGAGGGCCGCCCTGTCAGGCCCGCTTTCGAGTCACCCATCTGGGCTAAGGAGGTAGGGACGTGTGCCCTGGAGGAACCAGACTTCCAGGAGGGAGGGCCGCCCTGTCAGGCCCGCTTTCGAGTCACCCATCTGGGCTAAGGAGGTAGGGACGTGTGCCCTGGAGGAACCAGACTTCCAGGAGGGAGGGCCGCCCTGTCAGGCCCGATTTCGAGTCACCCATCTGGGCTAAGGAGGTAGGGACGTGTGCCCTGGAGGAACCGGACTTCCAGGAGGGAGGGCCGCCCTGTCAGGCCCGATTTCGAGTCACCCATCTGGGCTAAGGAGGTAGGGACGTGTGCCCTGGAGGAACCGGACTTCCAGGAGGGAGGGCCGCCCTGTCAGGCCCGCCTCGGAGTCACCTCTCTGGGCTAAGGAGGTAGGGACGTGTGCCCTGGAGGAACCAGACTTCCAGGAGGGAGGGCCGCCCTGTCAGGCCCGCCTCGGAGTCACCCATCTGGGCTAAGGAGGTAGGGACGTGTGCCCTGGAGGAACCAGACTTCCAGGAGGGAGGGCCGCCCTGTCAGGCCCGCTTTCGAGTCACCCATCTGGGCTAAGGAGGTAGGGACGTGTGCCCTGGAGGAACCAGACTTCCAGGAGGGAGGGCCGCCCTGTCAGGCCCGATTTCGAGTCACCCATCTGGGCTAAGGAGGTAGGGACGTGTGCCCTGGAGGAACCAGACTTCCAGGAGGGAGGGCCGCCCTGTCAGGCCCGATTTCGAGTCACCCATCTGGGCTAAGGAGGTAGGGACGTGTGCCCTGGAGGAACCAGACTTCCAGGAGGGAGGGCCGCCCTGTCAGGCCCGCTTTCGAGTCACCCATCTGGGCTAAGGAGGTAGGGACGTGTGCCCTGGAGGAACCAGACTTCCAGGAGGGAGGGCCGCCCTGTCAGGCCCGCCTCGGAGTCACCTCTCTGGGCTAAGGAGGTAGGGACGCGTGCCCTGGAGGAACCAGACTTCCAGGAGGGAGGGCCGCCCTGTCAGGCCCGCCTCGGAGTCACCCATCTGGGCTAAGGAGGTAGGGACGTGTGCCCTGGAGGAACCAGACTTCCAGGAGGGAGGGCCGCCCTGTCAGGCCCGCTTTCGAGTCACCCATCTGGGCTAAGGAGGTAGGGACGTGTGCCCTGGAGGAACCAGACTTCCAGGAGGGAGGGCCGCCCTGTCAGGCCCGCCTCGGAGTCACCCATCTGGGCTACGGAGGCAGGGACGCGTGCCCTGGAGGAACCAGACTTCCAGGAGGGAGGGCCGCCCTGTCAGGCCCGCTTTCGAGTCACCCATCTGGGCTACGGAGGTAGGGACGTGTGCCCTGGAGGAACCAGACTTCCAGGAGGGAGGGCCGCCCTGTCAGGCCCGCTTTCGAGTCACCCATCTGGGCTACGGAGGTAGGGACGTGTGCCCTGGAGGAAACGGACTTCCAGGAGGGAGGGCCGCCCTGTCAGGCCCGCCTCGGAGTCACCTCTCTGGGCTAAGGAGGCAGGGACGTGTGCCCTGGAGGAACCAGACTTCCAGGAGGGAGGGCCGCCCTGTCAGGCCCGCTTTCGAGTCACCCGTCTGGGCTACGGAGGTAGGGACGTGTGCCCTGGAGGAACCGGACTTCCAGGAGGGAGGGCCGCCCTGTCAGGCCCGCCTCGGAGTCACCTCTCTGGGCTAAGGAGGCAGAGACGTGTGCCCTGGAGGAACCGGACTTCCAGGAGGGAGGGCCGCCCTGTCAGGCCCGCCTCGGAGTCACCTCTCTGGGCTAAGGAGGCAGGGACGTGTGCCCTGGAGGAACCGGACTTCCAGGAGGGAGGGCCGCCCTGTCAGGCCCGCCTCGGAGTCACCTCTCTGGGCTAAGGAGGCAGAGACGTGTGCCCTGGAGGAACCGGACTTCCAGGAGGGAGGGCCGCCCTGTCAGGCCCGCCTCGGAGTCACCTCTCTGGGCTAAGGAGGCAGGGACGTGTGCCCTGGAGGAACCAGACTTCCAGGAGGGAGGGCCGCCCTGTCAGGCCCGCTTTCGAGTCACCCATCTGGGCTACGGAGGTAGGGACGTGTGCCCTGGAGGAACCGGACTTCCAGGAGGGAGGGCCGCCCTGTCAGGCCCGCCTCGGAGTCACCTCTCTGGGCTAAGGAGGCAGGGACGTGTGCCCTGGAGGAACCGGACTTCCAGGAGGGAGGGCCGCCCTGTCAGGCCCGCCTCGGAGTCACCCATCTGGGCTACGGAGGTAGGGACGCGTGCCCTGGAGGAACCATACTTCCAGGAGGGAGGGCCGCCCTGTCAGGCCCGCCTCGGAGGCCTCCCCTCGGGCAGGGGAGGCAGGGTCGGGGACCCTGGAGGAACCGGACTTCCAGGAGGGAGGGCCGCCCTGTCAGGCCCGCCTCGGAGGCCTCCCCTCGGGCAGGGGAGGCAGGGTCGGGGACCCTGGAGGTGCCGGACCTCCAGGGGGACGGAGGCCGAACCCGTGGCCGGGGAGGGTGAGCCTTGCCGGGCTAGGCTCGCGCGGGTTCGAAGGCCTGGTTCGAGAGGACCCCTTCCCCTATATACCCGATGGCACCTGTTCACACTACTGCCCTTTCGAGAGGGGACCCCGACCGGTCCGCGGCCGGGACGGCGCACCTCGGTCGGCCTCGGCGAGTGGGTCGGGGTGCCTGGAGGTGCGCGAGCGGCCCGCCTGGAAGTGCGCGAGCCACCCGACTCTGGCGGCCGGCGCCCCCGGGCCCGTGCCCGCGGCCGACTCGTCTGACCCGGCATCGTCAAGGTCACCAATACCACGGAGCGTCTACGACGCCCCGTTTCCGAGATATCGGCCAATGAACTGCCGGGCGCCGTATCTCGGCCGGGGAAGGTCCTACGGACTCGGGGCCGGGCTCGTCGGAAAGGTCTCGCCCGGGGCTTTCCGACGAGACCGGCCGCGGGTCCGTGCGACCCCGGGGGCCCGAGATACTTCCGGTCGAAAATTCGAATTTCGTTACCGCGCTGCTCCGGCGCCCCGGGTCCGGGGCCTTCGCCCTTCGGGTGGGTGGCTCCTCCGCGGGGGGCCTTTCGAACGAGCCCACCCGCGCGTCGCTAGCCCTTTCCGGGGCCGAGATACGGCCTACCCCCGCGGGATTTTCCCACGGCCGTTTCTCGGGCGCCTCGGGTCCGGGGCCTTCGCCCTTCGGGTCGGTCGCTATGCCGGAGGGGAGCTTTCGAACGAGCCCTCCCTCGAGTCTCTGGCCCTTTCCCGGGCCGAGATACGGGCGGGTGGTCGCGGAATTTTCGCTCGTCCGGGGCTCCGGCGCCCCTAGCGTCCGCCTCGGAGGTCGCCCGGACGCGCGGCCGGTCTCGTTCGAAAGGTCCGTCCCGGGGCTTTCCGACGAGCCCGGCCTCGGGTCCGTGCGACCCCGCCCGCCGGAGATACGTCCGGTCGAAGCTCGCGGAAATTCCCGCGGCCGTATCTCGGGCGCCTCGGGTCCGGGGCCTTCGCCCTTTGGGTCGGTCGCTCCGCCGGAGGGGGCCTTTCGAACGAGCCTACCCGCGAGCCTCTAGCCCCTTCCCCGGCCGAGATACGGCGGTCTATGCCCGGATTTTCCCACGGCCGTTTCTCGGGCGCCTCGGGTCCGGGGCCTTCGCCCTTCGGGTCGGTCGCTATGCCGGAGGGGAGCTTTCGAACGAGCCTACCCGCGAGCCTCTAGCCCTTTCCCCGGCCGAGATACGGCGGTCCCTCCCCGGATTTTCCCACGGCCGCAGCACGGGCGCCTTTGCTCGGATCGACTCGCCCTTTGGGTCGGTTGCTCTACCGGAGCGGCCCTATCCAACGAGCCAACCCTCGTCTCTCTAACCCTTTCCCCGGCCGAGATACGGCGGTCCCTCCCCGGATTTTCCCACGGCCGCAGCACGGGCGCCTTTGCTCGGATCGACTCGCCCTTTGGGTCGGTTGCTCTACCGGAGCGGCCCTATCCAACGAGCCAACCCTCGTCTCTCTAACCCTAAGCCCGGCCGAGATACGGCGGTCCCTCCCCGGATTTTCCCACGGCCGCAGCACGGGCGCCTTTGCTCGGATCGACTCGCCCTTTGGGTCGGTTGCTCTACCGG